>NW_027397108.1:965663-1102555 GCF_003265705.2 Callorhinus ursinus
GTTTGTTTCCTGAGATTAAGAGTCTTTTATGGTTTGTCTCCTTCTCTGGTTTCGTCTTGTTTCATTTTTCCCTCCCTTCCCCTACGATCCTCTGTTTTGTTCCTCAAATTCCTCATATCAGTGAGATGATATGATACTCGTCTTTCTCTGATTGACTTATTTCACTTAGCATAATACACTCTAGTTCCATCCACATCATTGCAAATGGCAAAATTTCATTTCTTGATGGCTGCATAATATTCCATTAGATATATATACCGCATTTTCTTTGTCCATTCATCTGTTGATGACAACTAGGCTCTTTCCATAGTTTGGCTATTGTGACATTGCTGCTATAAACATTGGGGTGCACATGCCCCTTTGGACCCCTACATTTGTATCTTTGGGGTAGACACCCAGTAGTGCAATTGCTGGGTCATAGGGTAGCTCTATTTTCAACTTTTTGAGGAACTTCCACACTGTTTTCCAGTGTGGTTGCACCAGCTTGCATTCCCACCAGCAGTGTAGGAGGGTTCCCCTTTCTCCACATCCCCGCCAACATCTGCTGTTTCTTGTTAATTTTAGCCATTCTGACTGCTGTGAGGTGGTATCTCATTGAGGTTTTGATTTGGTTTCCCTGATGCCAAGCGATGTTGAGCACTTTTTCATGTGTCTGTTGGCCATTTGGATGTCTTCTTTGCAGAAATGTCTGTTCATGTCTTCTGCCCATTTCTTGATTGGATTATTTGTTCTTTGGGTGTTGAGTTTGTTAAGTTCTTTGTAGATTTTGGGTACTAGCCCTTTATCTGATATGTCATTTGCAAATATCTTCTCCCATTCTGTCGGTTGTCTTTTGGTTTTCTTGACTGTTTCCTTTGCTGTGCGAAAGCTTTTTATCTTGATGAACTCCCAATAGTTCATTTTTACCCTTGCTTCCCTTGCCTTTGGTGATGTGTCTAGGAAGAAGTTGCTGCAGCTGAAGTCAAAGAGGTTGCTGCCTGTGTTCTCCTTTAGGATTTTGATGGATTCTTGTCTCACATTTAGGAATTTCATCCATTTTGAGTCTATTTGTGTGTGTGGTGTAAGGAAATGGTTCAGTTTCATTCTTCCACATGTGGCTGTCCAATTTTCCCAACACCATTTGTTGAAGAGACTGTCATTTTTCCACTGGACATTCTTTCCTGCTTTGTCGAAGATTAGTTGACCATAGAGTTGAAGGTCCATATCTGGGCTCTCTATTCTGTTCCATTGATCTATGTGCCTGTTTTTTGTGCCAGTACCATATTGTCTTGATGATGACAGCTTTGTAATAGAGCTTGAAGTCAGGAATTGTGATGCCACCAGCTTTGCTTTTCTTTTTCAACAATCCTCTGGCTATTCGTGGTCTTTTCTGGTTCCATACAAATTTTAGGATTATTTGTTCCATTTCTTTGAAAAAGGTTGATGGTATTTTGATAGGGATTGCATTAAATGTGTAGATTGCTCTAGGTAGCATAAACATTTTCACAACATTGGTTCTTCTAATCCACGAGCATGGAAATTTTTCCATTTCTTTGTGTCTTCCTCGATTTCTTTCATGAGTATTTTATAGTTTTCTGAGTACAGATCCTTTGCCTCTTTGGTTAGATTTATTCCTAGGTATCTTACGGTTTTGGGTGCAATTGTAAATGGGATCGACTCCTTAATTTCTCTTTCTTCTGTCTTGTTGTTGGTGTATAGGAATGCCACTGATTTCTGTGGATGACTTTATATCCTGCCACTTTACTGAATACTCTATATGGGTTCTAGCAGTTTTGGGGTGGAGTCTTTTGGGTTTTCTACATAAAGTATCATATCATCTGCAAAGAGTGAGGGTTTGACATCTTCTTTGCCAATTAGGATGCCTTTTATTTCTTTTTGTTGTCTGATTGCTGAGGCTAGGACTTCTAGTACTATGTTGAATAGCAGTGGTGATAGTGGACATTCTTGCTGCGTTCCTGACCTTAGGGGAAAAGCTCTCAGTTTTTCCCCATTGAGAATGATATTCGCTGTGGGTTTTTCATAGATGGCTTCTATGAAATTGAGGTAAGTATCCTCTATCCCGACACTGTGAAGAGTTTTAATCAAGAAAGGAGGCTGTACTTTGTCAAATGCTTTTTCTGCATCTATTGAGAGGATCATATGGTTCTTGTTCTTTCTTTTGTTAATGTATTGTATCACATTGATTGATTTGCAGATGTTTAACCAAACTTGCAGCCCAGGAATAAATCCCACTTGGTTGTGGTGAATAATCCTTTTAATGTACTGTTGTATCCTATTGGCTAGTATTTTGGTGAGAATTTTGGCGTCCATGTTCATCAGGGATATTGGTCTGTAATTCTCCTTTTTGATGGGGTCTTTGTCTGGGTTTTAGGATCAAGGCAATGCTGGCCTTTGGAAGCTTTTCTTTCCATTTCTATGTTTTGGAACAGTTTCAGAAGAATAGGTATTAATTCTTCTTTAAATGTTTGGTAGAATTCCCCTGGGAAGTCATCTGGCCTGGGGCTCTTGTTGGGAGATTTTTAATTACCTTCTCTGTTTCCTTACTGGTTATGGGTCTGTTCAGGTTTTCTGTTTCTTCCTGGTTCAGTTTTGGTAGTTTATCCATCTCTAGGAATGCATCCATTTCTTCCAGGTTATCTAATTTGCTGACATATAGTTGATCATAATATGTTCTTATAATTGTTTGTATTTCTTTGGTGTTGGTTGTGATCTCTCCTCTTTCATTCATGATTTTATTTATTTGGGTCCTTTGTCTTTTCTTTTTGATAAGTCTGGCCAGGGGTTTATCAATCTTATTTATTCTTTCAAAGAACCAGCTTCAAGTTTTGTTGATCTGTTCTACAGAAATTCTTTTGGTTTCTATTTCATTGATTTCTGCTCTGATCTTTATTATTTCTCTTCTCCTGCTGGGTTTAGGCTTTACTTGCTGTTGTTTCTCCAGCTCCTTTAGGTATAGGGTTAGGTTGTGTATTTGAGACCTTTCTTGTTTCTTGAGAAAGGCTTGTATTGCTATACACTTTCCTCTCAGGACCGCCTTTGCTGCATCCCAAAGATTTTGAACAGTTGTGTTTTCATTTTCATTGGTTTTCATGAATTTTTTAAATTCTTATTTAATTTCCTGGTTGACCCATTCATTCCTTAGTAGGATGCTCTTTAGCTTCCATGTATTTGAGTTTGTTCCAAGTTTCCTCTTGTGACTGAGTTCTGGTTTCAAAGCATTATGTCCAAAAATATGCAGGGAATGATCCCAGTCTTTTGGTATTGGTTGAGACCTGATTTGTGACCCAGGTGATCTATTCTGGAGAATGTTCCATAGGCACCAGAGAAGAATGTGTATTCTGTTGCTTTGGGATGGAATGTTCTGAATACATCTGTGAAGTCCATCTCGTCCAGTGTGTCATTTAAAGCCTTTATTTCCTTGTTGATCTTTTGCTTAGATGATTTGTTCATTTCAGTGAGAGGGTGGTTAAAGTCCCCTACTATTATTGTATTATTGTCAACGTGTTTCTTTGCTTTTGTTATTAATTGGCTTATATAATTGGCTGCTCCCATGTTAGGGGCATAGATATTTACAATCGTTAGATCTTCTTGTTGGATAGACCCGTTGAGTAGGATATAGTGTCCTTCCTCACCTCTGATTATAGTCTGGTTTAAAATCTAATTTGTCTGATGTAAGGATTGCCACCCTAGCTTTCTTTTGATGTCCATTAGCATGGTAAATGGTTTTCCACGCCCTCACTTTAAATCTGCAGGTGTCTTTGGGTCTAAAATGAGTCTCTTGCAGACAGCATATTGATGGGTCTTGTTTTTTTTTTTATGCAATCTGATACCCTGTGTCTTTTGATTGGGGCATTTAGCCCTTTTACATTCAGGGTAACTATTGAAAGATATGAATTTGGTGCCATTGTATTGCCTGTAAGGTGACTATTACTGTATATTTTCTGTGTTCCTTTCTGGTCTATTTTACTTTTAGGCTTTCTCTTTGCTTAGAGGATGCCTTTCAATATTTCTAATAGGGCTGGTTTGGCGTTTGCAAATTCTTTTAGTTTTTGTTTGTCCTGGAGGCTTTTTATCTCTCCTATTTTCAGTGACAGCCAAGCTGGCTATAGTATTCTTGGCTGCATATTTTTCTCGTTTAGTACCCTGAATATATGGTGCCAGTCCTTTCTGGCCTGCCAGGTCCCTATGGATAGGTCTGCTGCCAACCTAATGCTTCTACCATTGTAGGTTACCGATCTCTTGTCCCAAGCTGCTCTCAGGATTTTCTCTTTGTCTCTGAGACTCGTAAGTTTTACTATTAGATTTTTGGGGTGTTGACCTGTATTGATTTTGAGTAGGATTTTCTGTGCCTCCTGGGTTTTGATGCCTTCCCCAAATTAGGGTGGTTCTTTGCTATAATTTGCTCCAATATACCTTCTGCCCCCCTCTCTCTGTCTTTATCTTCTGGGATCCCAATTATTGTAATATTTTTTCGTATATGGCATCACTTATCTCTTGAATTCTCCCCTCGTGATCCAGTAGTTGTTTATTTCTCTTTTTCTCAGCTTCTTTATTCTCCATCATTTGGTCTTCTATATCAGTAATTCTCTTTTCTGCCTCATTTATCCTAGCAGTTAGAGCCTCCATTTTTTATTGTACTTCATTAATAGCCTTTTTGATTTCGACTTGGTTAGATTTTAGTTCTTTTATTTCTCCAGAAAGGGATTATCTAGTATTTTCTATCCTTTTTTTCAAGCCTAGCTAGTATCTTTATAATCGTCATTCTGAACTCTGGTTCTGACATCTTACTAATGTCCATATTGATCAGGTCCTTGGCAGTTGGTACTGCCCCTTGTTCTTTTTTTTTGAGGTGAGTTTTTCTGTTTTGTTATTTTGTCCCGAGAATAGATGAATGAGAGAAGAAAATGCTAAAAGGGTAACAATGACCCCAGAGAAATATAATCTAAAGAAACAGAAGAGACCCGAAACCAGGGGGAATGGATAGGGAAAAAAAAAAAAAAAAGAATATGATCAGGCCGGTGAATAGAACAGAACCACACGATTTTGGGTGTGTTTTGGTCTTTTAGAAGAAACTGCCTCCCAAAATTTTAAGAAAGAAAAACTTATATATATGTACAAAAATAACGATAAATACGATGAAGGGATGAAATATGAATGTAAAGATGAAAATTAAAAATAGACTTTAAAAAGGGAATTGATAAGTTGGTTGAAAAAGGAAAGAAGAAAAATTAAAAAAAATAGAAAATGGAAAAAATGAAGAAAATTTAAAAAATTAACTTTGAAAGACTAAAGCATCATGGGAAAAAAAGCCATGAATTCTATGTGCTGTATTCCCCTAGTGCTGGAGTCCTGCCAGGGGAGGGGTCTGTTGCAGAGATTCTCAAATGTCTTTGCCCAAGGTGGAATTGCATCGCCCTTGCCAGCAGCTGGGCTAAGTAATCTGCTGGTGTTTGCTTTCGGTAGCTTTTGTTCCCTGAAAGCTTTCCATACAGCCTCAGAGGACAAGAGTGAAAATGGTGGCTTTGCAATCTCTGGCCCTGGAGGAGCCAAGAACGTGGGGCTCCACTGCTCAGTGAGGCCCCAGAGAAAAGCAGTCAATCACTCCTGTCTCCCCGGTCTCCGGCCACACTACATACTCACCTGGCCTGTAACCAAGCGTTTCTATCTCTGGCACACGACCCCGTTTGGAATCTCCAAACCCAGCAGATTCCTGGGGTGGACTCCCATGCCTCTCCTCCCAGGGGAGGAAGGGGAGTCTCTCCGGATCTGCCGCTTGTTGGGGCCCTGCTGGAGGAGCAGTGGCCCGACTGTGCCTCGGATCACGGTTTATGGCAACACCGAGCTGAGAGCCCGCGCCTCGGCTCTGTCTCTGCAGCTGGCTTCCCCACTCCGATCCCTGGGAGCTCTGCCGCACTCAGGCACCCCCGGTCTTTCTGTGACCCCAAGGGTCCTGAGACCACACTGTCCCAGCAAAGGATCCCCCCCCCACCTTAGCCATTGGAGCGATGTCCCCCAGTGGAGCAGACTTCTAAAAATTCCAATTTTTTTCCCCAGGTTCTTGGGATCGAGCCCTGCATCGGGCTCCCTGCTCACCCGGAAGCCTGCTTCTTTCTCTCCCACTCCCCCTGCTTGTGTTCCTGCTCTCGCTGTCTCTCTCTGTGTCAAATAAATAAAATCTTAAAAAATAAATAAATGAATAAATAAATAAATAAAATAAAATAAGTATATGTTTAACTTTAGTGGAATATGTGAAGGACTTTTTATAGAGATCATATTTATTTATACTCTCACCACAGTGTATGAAAATTCCATGTCTTCCACATTCTTGACAACACTTGGTATTACCAGTTTTCTTTTAATTTTAGATTTTTAATGTTTCCCTCAATTTTAGCTATTCTGGTTGGAATGCAGATCTCTCACACTGTGGTTTGAATTTACAGGGTCCTTTGACTAATGAGGCTGGACTCCATTGCATAGATCTGCTAGTCATTTGGATATTTCTTTGTCCTGTTTTTTCTTATTGCTCCGTGGTTCTCTATAAATCCTGGAAACAAATATACTGAAAAATAGGTTCTTCCATTCTGTGGCTTCTCTTTTCACTATTTCAACATCTGTAAATGAACAGAAGTTCTTAAGTTTAGTATATTCTGATTTGTCAACCTTTCCTCTTATGTGTCAGCCTTTCCTTTTGCGTCATGATTAAGACACCTTTGCCCTCCTCCAGGTTGTGAAGATATCCAGTTGTGCTATCTTTTAGCACATCTGCTAGCTCTATTCACATTTAGCTTTACAGTCTTACTGGAATGCCTTTCTGCCCATGATTTGAGGGAGTGATCAACCTTCCTTTTCCTTTTTTTCCTCCTTCCTTTTTTTTTTTTTTCCTCTTCTTCTCTTTCCCCCCAGTGTGGATATTTGATCAACCCAGCTCCGTGCATTTAAAAGAGGTGGTTTATTGTTTGTTTGTTGTTTTTCTAACTGATTTGCATTGCAAACATTGTCAGAAACCCATTCTCCATTTATGTTGAGTCTGTTTCTGGATTCTCTTTTCTGTTCCACTGGTCTGTTTGAGTAATCTTCTGCCAATATGACATTCTATTATTTTTGTAACATTCTGAGACTTGATACCCAGGCAAGAAAATCTTCCACTTTGTTTTTCTTCAAGAGTATCTTCGTGATTCCTGTCCCTTTATATTTTCACTAACAATGTATGAAAGTTCTTGTTGCTCCACATCATCACCAGTATTTGGTATTGGCAGTGTTGTGGATTTTGGCCATTCTAATAGGTGTCTAAATTCAATCTATATCCATATATAGAATTTCATTCAGCAAATTTGCTAACCACATGCTATAAAGTAATTTCTACATGAACAGTCATGCTACCTATGAATGACAGCAGGCTTATTTCTTTCTTTCCAATCCATATTACCTGTTCAGTATTTTTCTTACCCTAATTAAATTATTCACCTCATGTGGAATGAAAGGGTCTATAGAGAACATACTTTGATTCTCAAACTCAAAGCAGATCTCAGCATTTCTTATAACATGTGACTGTTTGCTGTAAGATTTTTGTTAGATGTCCTTTATAGATTTAGAAATTCCCTTTTTAGCTAAAAGTTTAAATCACATTTAGATGTTGAATTTAATCAAATGCTCTTTTTTACATCTGTTTAGAAGATCATATTTTCTTCAGTTTGATTAATTACCTTGAAAGATTTTTAAATATTAAACAATCCTTGTGTTCCTGGAAGAAACTTGATTAAAAAGTTATGATCTATGAAACTTTTTCTTTATTTCCGTATTCTATTTTAATTTTGCAACTATTTTAAAGGATAGTTGGATCTATGTTTACAAATAAGATTGGCTTTTATTTTCCTTCTTGAAAGTTCCTTGTCAGATTTTGATATCAAGGGTAAGTTAGCCTCATAAAACAAGTTGGGAAGCATTCTATTTTTCTACTTTTTGAAGGTGTTTGTATAAGATCACTGTTTTTTGTCCTTAAATGTTTAAATGTCCTTAAATCTTTAGAAAATTCACAAGGCCTGGAATTTTCCACCTGTAAACATTTTTAAATTATGGATTTAATTTTGGCAACAGAGATAGGCAACTCAGATTTTCCTGTTTTTCATCTGTTTTGGCAAGTTGCTGTCTGTTTAGAACTTGCTCACTTAATTGTCAAAAACTATTCAAAGTAACCTCTTATGATCGTTCTAACTTGTATGGGATCATAGTAGGATGCTGTTTTGAATTCCTGATATTGATTATTTCTGTCTCTTCTTTTTTCTTTTCCTTGATCAGTTTAGCTAGGGTTTCATTAATTTCAGTGTCCTTTCAAAGCCTTATTTTTATCATTTACTTTGCATTTCATTCTTGGTTTTAATATACTGTATTTTTTTCCCTAATGTCTTAACATCCATCCTTAACACATTAGTCTTCTGTCTTTTTTCTTTTAATGTCCATGTGCTCAGCACCAGTGACTTCTCTTCCACTTGTGACATTGGTAATTTGGGTCTTCTCTCTTACTTTTCTTTGGACAGCATGAGTGGGGATTTATCAGTTTCAGTGAACTTTTCAAAGAAAGAGCTTTTGATTTCGTTAACTTTTTCTTATGTTTTCCTGTTTTCAATTTCACTTATTTGTGCTCTAATTTTTATTATTTCTTTTCTTCTGATTATTTTATATTTATATTGTTCTATATTCTCTAGTTTCATAGGATGGAAACTGAGATTATTTATTTAGGTCTTTGGGTTTTTTTTTCCCCTAATGTATGCATTTAATGCTACAAATGCTGCTGTATCTCACACATTTTGATAAATTATATTTTTATTTTCATTTACATCAGTTTTTTTAAAATTTCACTTGAGACATCTGCCTTAGCTCTTGGGTTATTTCCGAATATTTTTGGGCTTTCTAGCTATCATTCTGTTTCTTATGTCTTGTTTTATCCTATTGTGGTCTAAGAGCATACTTTGTACAGTTTACAGTTTCTGTAAAATTTGTGAGCATGTGTTTTAGGGCCCATAATGCAGTCTGTCCTCGTGAATGTTTCATATGATCTTGAGAGGACTGTTTCTGCTGCTGTTGGATGGAATATTCTAAAATGTCAATTCGATCCAGTTGACTAATACTGATATACAGGTCTTCTATATTCTTACTCTTTTTCTGTCTTTTTGATGTATCAACTACTCCAACTATAATAATAGATTTGTCTATTTCTCCCTGCAGTTCTATCAGTATTTGCCTCATGTATTTTGACCCTTTGTTGTTATGTGTTACACATAGAGGAGTGTTACACCCTGTTGAAAAATTGATTGCTTTGCCATTATACAATGTTCCTGTTTATCTCTGATAATCTTTCTTGTTCTGAAGCCTGCTTTCTTTGAAATTAATATGGCCACTCCAGCTTTTTTTAGATCAGTGTTAGTGTTAGGCTAAAATACAAAATGAAAACCAAACTTGAAAATTCCCTGAGCATACAAAACCATTTAAGCCCCATAAGCAAAACTAAATCTAGTTTATTTCATGAACGTAAGTGAAACTTAAGTCATCTTCCAAAAAATGGTTAAGATAACCATTTTTAATCAATCCCCTGCCATCTGGAAACCTCCATTGTAATAACCAGTCACTACAAAGGTTAAACAGCTTCCTCATTTTCACTTTATAAGCCATTCTGTAATGTCACACACACCTCTAACCTTCAGAGCAATTTTGGTTTGAAAGCTCCCAATTCTTGAACTATTCTTATATGCACAATCAACTCTTGCTAATTACTATTTTATTGATCTGCTGATTTTAATTTTGCTGGTTTTGGATTTTTGACATTAGCATAGTATATCTTTTTTACTTTTACTTTTAATCTATTTTAGTCTTTTATATTGAAAGTGGATTTCTTGTGGATAACATATGGTTGGGTCTCATTCTTTATACCCTGACAATCTGTCTTTTAATGTAGTATTTAGACCATTCACTTTTAAAGTGATTGTTGATATGTTTGGATTAATATCTGCCATGTTTGTAACCATTTTCTGTTTGTTGCATTTGTCTTTTGTTTCTTGCTGCCCCCCTTTTAATGTGTTATCTGAATTTGAGCATCTTGCATTATTCAATTTTATCTCTTTCCATATTGATATACTTAAAAAAATTCTAGTGACTGCCCTTACCTATCAAAGACCATCTTCAAATAACGTTATGCTACTTACTAAGTAGCGCAGGTACCTTAGAGTATTCCCAGTCCCTCCCTCTCATCCCTTGCAACATTGCTGCCATTAATTTAATTTATCCATAAGCTATAATCACCCAATACATTTTTAGTATTATTTCTTTAAACAGTCATCTTATAACTAAGAATAAGAAAAATTATTTTCTTATAACTTCTTTTATTCCTTCTCAAATGCTCTTCTTTTCTTTGAAAGTTTCTGACTGATTATCATTAAACTTTTGTCTAAAGAATTTCCTTTAAATGCTTTTGCAAAGCAGGTCTGGTAGCAATGACTTCTGTTGGTTTTTGTCTGAGAAAGTTTTTATTTTTTCCTTCACTTTTGAGTGATAATTTCTCCAGGTGTAGAATTCTAAGTTTATTTTTACTTCTCTCAACACTTTAAATATTTTGCTCCACTCTCTTCCTACTTACGTGTTTTCTGATAGAAGTCCAATATACTTCTTATCCTCATTCCTTTCTGGTAAGGTATTTGTTTTTCTCAGCTTCTTCCACAATGTTCTCCTTGTCTTTGGTTTTCTGCAGTTTCATTATGTTATGACTCAGTATAGAGTTTGTTCTGATTTCTAACCTGCTTGTTATTCTTTAAAATTCCTGGGTCTACTTTGGTGTCTGTCAATAATTTTGGAAAGTCTGTTGGCCATTATTCAAATATTTCTTCCATTTCATTCTCTTTTTCTTTACCTTCTGGTATTCCACTTATGCACATGTTTCAACTTTTGCAGTTATCCCCAGTTCTTGGATATTATCTTCTGCATTTTTCGTTTTGCATTATAGTTTAGGAAGTTTGCGTTTTCTGATCTTCAAGCTCACTGATTCTTTCCTTAGTTGTATTGAGTTTATCGATGTGCCCATCAAAGACATCCTGCATTTCTGTCACAGTGTTTTGATTTCTGATATTTCCCTTTGTTTTCTTCCTAGAGTTTTCATCTCTCTGTGTATCTTACCCGTCTTTCTCGCATGCTGTCCACTTGTCCGGTTAGAACCCTTAGCGTATTAATCACGGTTGGTTTTAATTCCTAGTCTGATAATTCCAACATCTGAGACATATGTAAGACTGGCTCTGATGATTGTTTTGTCTCTGCAGAATGTGTTTTTTCTTGCCTTTTGGCATGCCTTGCAATTTCTCGCTGAAATCTGGACATGTTGTATCTAGTAATGGGAACTGAAGTGAGTACGTTTTTTTGTGTGAGGATTTATATTAATCTGACGAGGAATTGGGCTGTAGTCACTGTTTGCTGTAGGTGTTGTAGGTGCCAGAAGCTTCAAATTTATCTAGGACTCTTGTTTTTTCCTCTTCTCTTGACTTTGGGGTCTTCTTCCAAGGTAGTCTGTGTTTGTAGTTCTTTCAGCTAGTATCCAGTATTATTATACTAAGAGTTCTGTTGGTATGATGATATGATATGAGGATAAGAGAGCATTCTATAATATTCCAACTAAATGTCAGTGTTCTTAGTGGGCCTCTGTCTTGGGACTGTGACCTTCACTAGTGTTTCTCTAGTGTTGTGGCTTGTTTCCCTCTGCCCCTTACTTCTTTTCCTGCCTACTGACTCCTTTCTTTTTTTTTTTAGATTTTATTTATTTTAATGACAGAGAGAGACATAGCAAGAGAGGGAACACAAGCAGGGGGAGTGGGAGAGGGAGAAGCAGGCTTCCTGCTGAGCAGGGAGCCTGATACAGGGCTCAATCCCAGGACCCCGGGATTGTGGCCTGAGCTGAAGGCAGATGCTTAATGACTGAGCCACGCAGGCATCTCTGGCTATTGACTCCTGAGGACTATTTGTTCCCTTAGGTGGGACATGGAGAGTAGAGAAACCAGAGTGGGAGGAATGTTCTTTGCTAATTGGGATGCGGCTCTGGCAGTCTTTTCCCCTGGACAGTAGGCCTTTGGTGTACAGAACACTCTGGGCATATTTTGCAATGATTACCTTCTCCTCTCCCTGCCGGAGCTGGGAGGGAATCCTTTTCTGATCTTCACAGAGAGCATGGAAAGGTTCCTGGAAGTCAAGTTCACAGAAATGTGGGGGTCCTCTAAGACTGTGGTCATCAGGAGTTTCTCTCTCATGCCAGTCCACCCTTAGCCTCTGTCGATTTATCAGTATTACCTCATAAGCAGCCCTATCAGTTTATGGCACTAGTGGCTTCTGCTCTAGGTAGACAGATCTCAGCTCTGACTCTTTGGATGGTCTTGTTTCTCCAGATTTCAGGGTGGTAGTTTGCCATGTGTTTCATTCAGCTTAGGCTGCTGTCACAAAATGCTGTAGACTGGGTAGCTTAAACAACAGACATTTATTTTTCACGGTTGTGGAATTTGGAAAGTCCAAGATCAAGTTGCTGGCTGATTGAGTTCCTGGTGGGAACCCACTTCCTGGCTTGTAGATATTAGCCTTCTCACCGTGTCCTCATCTGGCTCTGGTCTCTCATCTCATCATTATGACACTAATCCCATCATGGGAGTCCCACCCTCATGACTTCATCTAAACCTAATTACTTCCCAAAGGTCTCACTTTCAAACACCATCATGTTGGGATTAGGGCCTCTACACGAATTTTAGAGGGACACAATCCAGCCCATAGTGCATGTAACCTCAGTGTTCAGATAGGTCTAAGAAGGGTCATTGATTTTAAGTTTGTCCAGCTTTCTTATTGTTTAGAGAACAAGAATGATGTCCAAGTGCTTTAAATATAGAGCTGATGCTTTTCTATTTACTAATGTATGTGTCTGTATATCCAAGACACTGAGTTTCCCTTTTTTTCAAAAAAAGATTTATTGATTTATCTGAGAGAAAGAGAGTGAGAGAGCATGAGTGGAAGGGGTAGAGGGAGAGGGGAGTGAGAATTTCAAGCAGACTCCATGCTGAGCGTGGAGCCTGACACGGGGCTCGATCACAACACTGAGATCATGACCCGAGTTGAGACCAAAAGTCAGATGCTTAACTGACTTCACCGCCTCTGTGTCCCATCTCTCCAAATTTCCATTTAAGAACAGATTTTGCTGCTGCTTTATTACTTTCTACTGTGTATAGGACATCATATTTGAAGAATGAACAATTTGCAACCTAGAAGGATATCTTTCTACGGAGTGTAACTATATTTGTTTCTGCAGGTAGAAATGAGCACTTGACATCTCTGACCATCTTAATCTTATTAAGATAGGAGGCTGAATTTTAGGAGGCTGAATTTTAGTCCCTGTAAGGAGTTGTCTGTCTCTGACTTACCCTGTATCCTAAGCTGTAGGAAGCTTATAGGATATTCTCATCCTTGGGGGACCTAGAACTAAAATTTTGTCTTTAACCCTGTGAAGTTGTAAAAAGATCTCCTCAGGTGTTTCATATCTCAGGTTCTCTTCAGGAATCTTAGAAAGGGTAAAGGGTCTCAAAAGTAGGGCTCACTTCCTTAGGTTTTCTTCTTCTCCCACATCTTGGACATTTAATGTTTTATTGTCTTTTAGCACTTCATTCCCTGTTTTTCATTTTGTACAGCTTTTCTAGCAGGAGGATTGTTCAGAATTTCCTAGTCTACCAACCATAATATGATTATTTTTTTAAGCTAGAAGTTATTTTTCATCTCAATAAAATCTTAGTCTTCCACAAAACTGGACATATATTACCCTAATATAAATTTAAGCATAATGACCTGTCCACGTATCTTCCATAAAACAATTTATTGCTATCTCTGAACAATAGTTATGAAATATAGCCAAGGTTGTATCTTTCACATGCTTTTTCACTCTTGCCATTTGATCTTGCCATCTTGAGAATTGAAACCTTTTTATGCTAAAAGGGCTGAAACAGTGTATTTTACAATTTGGTATCTCCACAGATTCTAATAAAGTGGCCAAGGCATGGGACCTTATTGGAATATTGCCAATAATTTGGTATCTCTTCAAATAAAGATTTTAAAGATAGTGAATATTTTCAGAGAGGGGTGGTAGAAACTGATTTTATATTAATAAAATTCTATTTTATTTTGAAATTTGAGATGTATTATATACACGGAACAAAATTTAATTTTCTAATCTGCTTTCTGTACTCTCATTGCTATTTCTCTATTACAATAAATGAATGACATTCACACTCAAGAGAGAATCAGCATTTATACATATAGTTACAACAGTCTTGTTCAACATATGTTTAAAAGTTATTCTTATCTGGGTTTATGTTAGCAAGTTACCCGCTTTTCAGGAGTATTCATTTTTTCTTCGCTTTTCTTTTGCATTTTTTGGTTTTTAGACAAGACAACCTCTTGGGAGGCATACTGGCACACTTGGTAAATATTTATAACCAACATCATAAAACAAAGGGCTGACTTCCATTAGACAGCATGTTTTTATGATGCATTTAGTGTCTGCATGTCAGCTGACTGTGTCAAAACGAGTTGTACTTGGAAATAGGTCATATGTAAGTCACATGAATTTTCACAACAGGAGAGGTCAGGGGGTTTGCATTTGTGCCTGCTTGTCATGTTGAATTTATATTAGTATTGCTGTTTATTTTGGTGAGAGCAAAACCAATTTTTATGTAATTACGTAGCCTGCTGTATAACTACGTGTAAGTGGTCCCGTGCTTCTGATTTCTTACAGCAGTGTTCTGGGTCCCCTTATGGACTGCCATATGGGCATTTCCCTTTATGCATCTTGACTTTCATAGACGAGTTGCTCAATTAATATTGATAAAATAGATTAATGCTATTACACCTCCTCATAAACTTTAGAATCATTATGGAAATACTTAAAATCTTGTGAAAAACTTTAATTCATTAACTCCATAAATTATTTTGGTTAGAATACATTTCTAAACCATCTACGAATACCTCATTGAGTTTGAAAATCATCAAGCCTCAAAGAAAAGAAAAATATAATTAAGACCTTTTGATTTTTATCACGTAAGACACATCACCTTACTTCTATTTGTAGATATTTTATATATTTGATGAAATATGGCATATTCTTTTACATTCTGTATCTATTAGGAGGTTATCATTTTATGCAAGAGTCCTACTGATTATCAAACATTTGTCTTTTATTTTTATTCTACTCCAATAATTTTGAGAAAATGTAAAGTTTATAGAATAGTCCTTTTAGCTGTAAATGTTAACTGGTAGAGCTATGTTCAGCAATCATCTAAGTTGCATTACTCTCAGTGTGTCAAAGATTTTAAATGTAAATTATGAGAAAAAGCCAGCGGGTGGGGGAGGCGGTGGGGAGGCCTCCAACAAAATATCAAGCTTCCTCTAGGGTGGGTTGTTTGCTTTCATGTTCTGTTAGAGTGAGGCCTACTGATAGCTTAGCTAAATTATGTGCTGTGGAGTCAGAAAATCCTGGGATTAAATCTTTACTCTGCCACTTCCTAGCTGTGTGGCTTTAGGCACACAATCTCTATAATTTTCATTATCCTCAGCTTTAAAGTGGGTACAAAAATGACTACTTTATAGGGTTGATGGAAGTATTACAACTACATAATATATTTCTTCTGCACCTGATGCTGAGACACAGAGTTGCACACTGAAGATCTTTAGATTGATAACACAGAACACATTTGCTACTTATTTCTCTCTTTGGAAGTTAGCCCTGGTGAACCCTTCTCCACAAATCTTTTCCTTCTCTGAAAAGTTTTGCAGTAATGTAGGGAGGGGAAAAGAGCATGGTTTATCCACAAGCCAGAAAGATTTTCAAAGCCAGCTGAAGACCAACAGCACAAATGGGCTTGGTATGCACTAGAAATGCAGATTCCAGGGCCCCACTCACAGATTTAGTGCATGAGGTGCAGGATCTAGAAATTGCATTTTTAAACAACTCCTCATGTAATTCTGACAGACACCAAAATTCAGAATCTATAATAAAAGGGAAGACAAACATCCACATAGTAAAAATATGTTTTTAAAAGAGCAATTTAAGGGCGCCTGGGTGGCTCAGTTGGTTAAGCAACTGCCTTCGGCTCAGGTCATGATCCTGGAGTCCCGGGATCCAGTCCTGCATCAGGCTCCCTGCTCAGCAGGGAGTCTGCTTCTCCCTCTGACCCTCTTCCCTCTCATGCTCTCTCTCATACTCTCTCTCTCAAATAAATAAATAAAATCTTTAAAAAAAAATAAAAGAGCAATTTAAATCCATGTGTTCTTTTTTTAAATTTTTATTTTATTTTTTTAAAGATTGATTGATTGATTGATTGATTGATTTAGAAAGCATGAGCAGGGAGAAGGGCAAAAGGAGAGGGAGAGAGAGAGTCCCAAGCAGATTCCACACAGAGTGTGGAGCCTGACACAGGGCTTGATCCCACAACCCTGAGATCAGGAACTGAACCAGAATCAAGAGTTGGACCCTTAATCAACTGAGCCACCAGAATCCCCTCAATCCGTGTGTTCCTTTATGAATTGTGATGGTGTGACAAAAATCTTCATAGCAAATTGAGAAATACCTCTTAGGCAAAGGAAATACGTTTGAAACCTGGTAGTATGCCTAGAACTTTTAATTTATGAGGTAATGTAACATCAACCCCATGCCTCATTCACTAACATTCTGAAAAAATACCCATTAAATACAGAATTCCACGGCAAAATCTTTGTTGTTATCCTATGTATTGAAAAAATTTCAACATGGGGAGCAAGACGAGACAAATGTTACTATTCAGTTAAATCATAGTTAATTAATGGTGCATATTCTCCCAATGACGTTGATACTAGAAAGTTATTTAAGGTACTCAGAGCATTATGAAATAATGTTCTGCCTACTCTGTCACTATATACACACACTTCTATGTCTATGTCTTACTTCATTTTAGTAATTATTGTAAAATTAATACATGTTCATTTTTAAAAATCCAGATATGATGGGGATGTGCTAAAAATCCCATACCCTCCACCTCACAATTTCCCTTGCCCTTTGTAAGAAAAAGCTGCTTAAAATTTTGAATGTGCCAAGATATTTTTATTACATATACAAGGTAAGCACCTTATATTTCTTCTTTATGTTCTTAAAATCTAAATAACTCATAAATCAGTCGGGTAAAATGTGAAAGATTACCATTCGTAGACCTCCCCATTCTACTTACCTGTTTGTTGCCACTGCCACTGTGCATCTTTTCTCCTAATCCCTTAAGATGTTAAGATCATCATAGTGGCATCTATCTAAATCTGTGACCGTACATTAACGTTGGAAAAATGTGAGTTCTTTTGGAGGGTTATCTGATTCATCACCCAGCTGTTCACTGAAAAAAATCAAAATTGTATTAGCCTGCCAGTGGCACCCAGGAAAATAGAATTGAAAAGTAATAGGGCCTGATTAGGATTGAATGTTGATGGACCAGGGCCTCAACCCTGGATGCACATTACCCTGGTTTGGAGAGCCTGTAAACACACACACACCCACACACACACGCACACCCCAATGCCCAGAGTATAAAATTTTGACTAGTGGGAGGAATGGGGCTTTCTAGAAGGGTCTGGTTATCAGAGTGAAAATATCTGTGGGTTTATACAGTATTTTATTTATGTTGTAGGAACCAGTAGCTAGGAATGTGGATCTAATAGTTGAAAACATACTGGATAGCTCTCTAGGTCATGGGAGATTCAGTGCACATTTGCACATTTACATTTGACATGCTGAGAGGTTCTGTAATTGAGAACCTGTTGAACTTTGTTTTGTTTTTAAGCCCAATCTTTCCCAAATGTACACATCCGACAAATATTTTACTGTGAATCACTTTGAGCCAAGCCATGTTCTAGGTACTGTGAATGGAGGCCACTGAAGGTCCTTGCTTTAATGGAGCTAGTCTTCTAGTGAGATAAGATAAACAAACAAACAATAATCAAACAAAAGAAGGCCCCAAATAATGAGTAATATGAAGAAAACAAAATAGAAAGGTAAGATGCAGGGGTATGCCAGGTACACTGCTTTTGAAACTGTGATTAGAAAGGGTTTGACTTAGGTGGTAACATTTTGACCAAGGCCTGAAATGGCAAGAGGAGCTGGTTGTGCAGAGAACTTTTGGAGTAGTGTGGACAGCTGGTGCAAAGCTCTAAGCAGGACTGAGCTTGGTTGTTCCAGGGGGTACAGTGTGGTGAAAGCATAATGGAGGGTGTTGTCAAAGACTGTATGTTTGATAAGGAGCTTGGATTTTGTTCTAAGTGGCAAATGAAGCAATGGGGTTGGGGGTGACATGGTTTGATTTACCTTTAAAGATATTCCTGACTGCTCAGAGGGGAAGAGATTAGGGCTGTGGATGGGGATGGTGACAGGGAACAGGAGACCAAAAAAGGTGAAGAGGATGTAACTGAGATAGTTCGGGTGAAGTAATGCTTTGTGGGGCTGGGTGGTCATAGATGAGACGAAGACAGATGTCCGGATTTGGGATATGATCTGGAGGTGCCATCACAGAAGGCTTGTGGTGCGTGAGCCGGAGAGCTGGGTGTACGGAGTATTGGTGAGGTGGTGGCAGGAGGTAGAGAATCGATTGATAAGGAGAGTCAAATCAAATTAATTTGACTATGAAACACCAAACATTTTTTTAAAAAAATGTTTTGGTAAATGCTGGTAAAGGGGTATTTGTGAACTAGAAGGGAAGGAAAGGTAGGCAAATGAGCCGATTCCCTGTGTGTTGGTATTCCTAATGTATTCGCCTTTGTCTTGTGCAACTTACATGAGGCTGACCCAGTCATGGTCAGCCGACCTACCAAGAGCCTGGATAGATCGCTAATTTTGTTCCGGCATATGCTGATTGTTACAGAAGGGGGAAAAAACCACAAGGGGGAAGAGGAGAAGGAGAAAGGGAGGATGGGTGGCAGAGAAGGAGAAGAAGAAATAAAAAATATAAATTATTGCGAACAACTTCCGTCTGACATTTTCACACATAAAGCCTTACCATTTGTCATGAAGGTGAAAATAAAAGCTGCCCCGATATTAGGGGCTGTAGTATGTGAGTTTTGCAGGTGAACTACGGGTTAGGCAGATGCTCCCTGATATGGCGGAAGGAAGGTAGCTCTTGGTCTCACCTTACAACAGTTTTACAAACACCAGGAGGTTATTTTCTACCTTTTTTTTTTTAAAGATTTAATTTATTTATTTGAGAGGGAGAAGCAGGCTTCCAGCTGAGTAGGGAGCCCACGGGGCTTGATCCCAGGGTCCTGGGATCAGGACCTGAGCTGAAGGCAGATGTTTAACCAACTGAACCACCCAGACGCCCCTATTTTCTACCTTTCTGACCTTTAATTTCCTTATCTGCACTTTGTGCTACCTTAGCATCATTCTCAAGGTCTTCCTAGCTTTCAAATTCTAGAGTCTGTAAGTCTAATTATAGGTCTTTCCAAATTATTATTGCTTCCAATTTCTCTTAACAATTTTTTTAATACGGGTGCTTTTGTTTTATTTTTGTTTTATTAAATAACTTTGACATGTAGCAATTCTTAATGTGCGTATCTGGCAGGGCCGTGAAGTTGAACAGCCTGTTATCACAGTGTTCTGAATGAAGTGTTGGGAGATACTTTTGTTTATGTTAATAAGAGGAGAAAATGAAACAACAGAAACATGTCCTAAGTTTTATCATTCATCAGTGATGCAGGCAACTTCTTTGCTGAATCAGATCGTACTTTTTGAATACTGGAAGATTTTCTCAAATTTTTTTGGTGCTGTTCACAATGTTAATACCTTTTAAGTCTAATCTGAGCTTTATAGAAATTTTATTGAGGGTATCATGGTTGAAAGCTGGCTTAATGGGGAAGGTGGAATTTCAACTACTCTCAATATATAAGAAAAGCCTGGGCAATGGTACCTTCTGTGGGTGGAGGGACATTACTGTGTAACTGGTAATATGATTTTCTTGAAGAAGGTAGCCATTTTTACAGTAAAAAAGCAAGTCAGACATTGTTCATTGATGTCCTAGGTCACAGGGTGAAACAGATATTCTCCACATGCATTGATTTCCTTCTTTCCCTTTTCTTTTAGGGCTTTTCAGGAAATGCAAATGCAGACAGTGTTGTGTACTATAGACTCCAGCCTTCTATCAAAGCCCAATTTCTGCGCTTCATTCCTTTAGAGTGGAACCCCAGGGGCAGAATTGGAATGCGGATCGAGGTGTTCGGATGTGCCTACAGTAAGTGTTTGTTTATCCAACACACTGACATAGATTTCAAAGGAGATGTTTTGAAAGCCAACCTGCATGCTGAAATTGACTTTACAGCTATGTAAAGAGATATAAAAACAGGAATGATTCTTGTGGAAAGCTTTTTTTGTGCCCATACATGGTAATATTGACTTTAGCATTTGGCTCTATATTTTAAATCAGAAATGGAAGCATTTTATAGATAGATTGATCCTTAAAGAGATAAATAGATACAGATACCTGTTTATAGACGTATGTGAATCCATTTACCCAAATCTACTATTATTAACTAGACCCTGACTTTTCAAATATTAGAGTTTTCCCCCCATGGACTATATTTGATGATGTTTCACTTAGGCACCCTGAATTTAATAAAAGATACAGTGTTCCATTTAGTGTAACCAGTCAAACGTCAGGACACGAAAGAATGTCTCTCCAGCCTAAAAATAATATGCCACATAACTCACTTATAAACGTGCTGTGCCTTCAGCATAAATTCATAGAAAAAGTAAAGACCTCTGCCAAAATATAAAATGTGTTTGAAATACTTTCACATAAAAAATGTGAGAAGCCACAGATTTCACTTAGTCTCCTCTTAATGAAGCATTTTATTATATCTTTTTGTGGGGCAGGGGCCTAAGAGTTATTGATAGCCTACCTCAAGCCACACCATCCTGTTAGATGCTCTTTTATTATAGGACAATGAGTTAGTTAATATGATCTACAATTACCAGATAAGCAGTCTGAGGTTTGGAGAGATTCCGTAATTTGCCCAGCATCTGACGCCTAGCACGCAGAAGAATCTAGAAAAGAGTCTGGGACTGTTCAGTTCCTCTATATCACTCTTCCTCTAGTGAACCTTTATTTTTTAGCCACAAAAGCTTTTTTTCACACATATTTTATCACTTTCTGATGTAAGTCAAGTTAGGCTCTGGTTCACTCTATTTGCAGGAAGGGAAAGCATGTCATGCAGGGGGCAGGCAACTTGTTGACATTGTCTAAACTGTGTCAGACAGACAAACTGTGGTGTACAGACTGCAGGTCTCCTTGCACTGGTTGGTGATGTTCCCGGCACCATCCGCCCCCACCCTCCCGGCCCAACCACCAATAAAGGTAACTGACCAGCCTTTTGTTCCTGCCAGGGCCTACAGAATAGTGATCACAGTATGAATATCAAGAGTAATAATAATAAGAGCAATAATACTAATATTAATAATGTTAATTTTTTAAAGATTTTATTTATTTGTCAGAGAGAGCGCAAGCACAAGTGGGGGGAGCGGCAGGCAGAGGGAGAAGCAGGCTACCCAATGAACAAGGAGCCTGATGTGGGACTCGATCCCAGGACCCTGGAATCATGACCTGATCCGAAGGCAGCCACCTAACTGACTGAACCACCCAGGCATCCCCCAATAGTATTAATTTTTTAATGCTAGAAATAGCAACGTTTTATTGAGTGCTTATTATATGTCTAGCATTATATTAAGAGTTTATAATTTTTTAAAAGTCTGGGTAAATATTATACGATAACTACTCCATTCTCCGACTTTGCAAATGAGGCAGCTAAAAGCTCAGGGAGGAGGGCTTGCTCAAGCCGTACTGATGGGAAGTGACTGAGCTGGGTTCGCAGCCATGTCTGCCCGACTCCAGAACTCAAGTGTGGGCTCAGGCTCTGTCCAGCTGTTAAATCCCAGAGATGAGTCATGGGCAGCTTACTTCTCACTGTCTGCCCACTTACTCTCTTGGCTTCAACCGTTTAGCTTAGCTGCTCCTATTATGTGTTAGCTCCTCCTTTGCAATGATCCATTTGGATAAAATCATCCTTTAAAAAAATATCCCACCCCAAACTGCAATTCTGGAACACAGAACCTGGAAAGTCAGTCTTATTTGTCTTTGGATCATAGAGATTAGCAAAACCCATGCTACACAATGGATAATTAGCAAAACAGATCTCAAATGCTTCATATTTATAATTACATTCTCTACTTAGAACATCCACCTTGCAAAATATTTATTTGTCACAGTATAAAAATAGCTAAGTTCTTGAGTGCTTACTCACTGTCAGGTATAGTTTTTATAGGCGTTCTTATTTAATCCTAAAAATCACCCATCTAATCGAGTCTTAGAAATATTAAGCAGTTTTCTCTGTCATACACACTTAATACACATTCAGTCTAGGATGTAAAATCAACCTCAGTTGAACAAGACTATTGACCCTGTTTTTCCAAAACTAAAGCACCACTCATGATGTCCCCATGGATGTGACTGCTGAGGAACAAGTTCCTTTGAGTTCTCTCTGCCATGCACTCCATGGTTACTTAAATCTTCCTCCACTTTCCTTGATCTGCAGCCCTATGGGACAGTTTTTTTCCTGCGACTTCAGTTGCTGTCTCTTGCACATTGTCCACGCATTTCGTCAGCCTCCTCTTCTCACTGACCGGCCGCTGAAGTAGCAGTACTGAGAGCCAACAAGATTTTAAATTCAAACATAAACACCCATTGGTAAAGGGTACGACAGGACTCTGTTGTATAATTTTGGATAAGAGAAAAACATATAAACAATGGAAAAGTATTCTCATAGAATAACCTCAAGATGGGTTGGGTGTGAGTGCCTTAAGGGCGGGCCTTTGATCAAATGGACTTTAATTCTTGGGTTACACTTCTATTCTCCACCTTTTCATAAGTATCAGCCTTGCAGAATATGAATTTACTAAAGCATGATTCTATGTAACTATCATTTATTAAATAGTTAATATGTATCAGATATTTTCTTTCTAGGCATTTTCTGATTTAGTCCTAAGAACACAGTGAAGTAGGGGCATGAAAATTACCATTTTATGCAGGAGTCAGAGCAGAGGAACAAAATTGTCTGCTGAAAGAGCCCTGTGGCTTGCTCTGGGCTGCCTGGTACAGAAATAGGTGGGACCATCCGCTCGCCTTGTCCTCAGAAGGGAGAGCTGCAGGTGCTCTCAGCCCAAGAACACAGTGGCAAGATTTTGTCTGCAACTCCCCTGAGTAGCCCAGATCCAAGATCAGCCCGGATTTTCTTCAGATATATATACAAGGCCATTCAGCTACAACACCTATAAAAAGGAGAAGTGGTATTGGGGAGTGGTCAGGGTCTCTCTCCTGGGTCACGGTCACAGGATACCTGTCCATGCTGGCAGTTAAGTGAGCCTCTCATGAAGGCCTGGAGGACTGTGTGCACCCACCGGCCTGTGCGTCCACATTGCCTGCACCAAGTTAATGTGACTCTTTTTTGGGCTTTGCCTGAGCCACTCACTCAAGGCTGGTGTATCCCAGGTTGCTTCAAGTCTCCTGACGTGGGGGAAAGTGAACCTTAGAGAAATGAAGAACTTTGTCCAGGATTACACAGACTGCCTGTGTTAGAGCTAAGATTTAAATTTGCATCCATTACTTTCTAAAGCCTGTGCTCTTGACAACTATATGAATCATGCATGCATTCACCTTTTAAGTATTTATTGACACTTGCTGAAAGAGAACTGTATGAAGTATTGGGTATAGGGATAAATTTTAAATAATGTATGTTTCTTAATAAATGGGAATTATTACTATATGTAATATTTTTTTGCATTCTAATCCTAGGTTTATTCAATACAGTCCTTTCATTCTACACAACAAAGCACAAATGCAACATTATCTAAAATGCTACAAAGTTATAGATTTTTATTTATTTATTTAACAGAGATAGAGAGAAAGCACAAGTAGGCAGAGTGGCAGACAGAGGGAGAGGGAGAAGCAGGCTCTCCGCCGAGCAGGGAGCCCGATGTGGGGCTCGATCCCAGGACCCTGGGATCATGACCTGAGCGGAAGGCAGCCACTTAACCGACTGAGCCACCCAGGCACCCCAATGCTACAAAGTTATAAAACTCAAAACAAAATTTATAGTACTTGTACAATAAAAGCCAAAAAAGCAATGTACATGTTATCAATGTAACCTGCAAGACCACCATGTATGACACCTATAGCAGGGGATCTGTGATGACCCTACAGAGCTGGCTCTCAACTTGCTTATTAATTTCACTGAGAGAAGGGAGATGTGGGGTGTGGGGGTGTGCACATAAGTACACGTAAAAACAGAACCATTTACAGCAACTAGCATGGGGTGTTTGATCCCAGAGGTCAGAAGAGGCAATGTCATAAAAATTATACACACTCAACATAAAATATTGTAGCATGAGTGTAGGATGTGAGGAATGAAGTGATTGATGAGTTGACATTAGTATAAGAACATTTATAGCAAGAGGTTTGAAACTAAAGTGCAGGTATTTTCACATGGGAGCCTGGAAGGGTAGTCCAAATAGGAGAAGGAGCGTACCCTAGTGAAGCGCAGAGACAGAGACGGGACTGCTGGGAGGGTTGGTTTGTATTTGAGGGTGGTCGTTCAGGCTGAAAGTAAGGGCACACACACTGGAGGCAGCAGTTCGGTTAGGAGGCTTCTGATCTCACGTGTGCAGTGATAGTGGAGCCTCAAGCCAGGGGACCAGCAATCAGGAGAGGGATTCTCTTGACTCAAATCTGACTCAAATGTACTGAGGATGTTGAATTAAGAGAGCTTAGTGATTGCATGGGTGGGTCGCTGAGTTACCAGATTGGAACAAGCATCTGGAAAGTGGTGCCGTGCTGGGAGGCCAGTGGAAAATGAATGAGCTCTGAAAGGGCACGGGGGAGATCATTAATTCCTTTGTTGACTCCTTGAATGCAAGCCTGGAGAACACACAAGGCTGGAACTCTAAATGCTCTCAGTCGATGGTATATAATTGAAACCTATATGAATATTGTTGTTACTAAATCATGACTTTCCGCTTACTGCATTACTGTTAGGAATAAAACTATAAAGTGCTGTGTTTGGACAACTACTCGTGGCTTTGAAAAGGAGGGGTGCATTTCTATCATAATTAAAGTGGGTCCTTTATGCTGTTTTTGAGGTAGCCTGCATTTTTATGCCACCCCCCACCCCCCATCCCCCACCCCCGTGCCTCCTGCATGCGTTCACTGAAGTTATAGGTGCAACTGCTCCTATGAACATTGCAGGGACCATGGCTATTGTGAGAGCCACACATAATTTTATTACCCTCTGTCTGGGTGAGTTAGGGCAGTAACTTGTTATGAAGGAACATCAAGTGAATGGAAAATCCATATCAAAGAGCATGTTCTACTTTTATGTCGGAAAACTTGGAAGTTGTTTCCTGAGTAATGAGAGAAGGAGAAGCTAAATTTTATGGGTTCAGAGAGAAAGTATAAATTTCAGATGTCTTGGTCATAGCAGCCGTGAACATGTTTATAGAGCTAGACAAGAGATGTGGGTAAGGAAATACCTTGCGGAAGAAGGAAAAAGAAGAGAAAATATTTGATGGTAAAGAAATACTGCTCTACAAAATGTCCTGAAGGGAAGTAACCAGTGGTAAATGAAGGCAGAGAAAGGGAACAAGACTGAATGGCAGTGACTGTGTCTGAGGTGTCCTGAGGGAGTGGCCGTGAAGCCACAGGAGATCATGGTCTTTAATTGTGGATGAATCGCTGCGACAGTTGCCCTTGGTGTAAATGCCAAGTTCCTCTTCTCTTGTTCTTGTGTAAACATCCTCATTTTGCAGCCCGTGCCCTGCCTTTCCTCGTCCTCAACAGAGTAAAAGCCTCCAGCTGTCCAGCCATCCTGAACCATTTCCATTTCTTCAACATGCCGTGATTTCATGATTTTTCTAGACCTGGGATCTTTGTGTAGCGCCCGGGGCAGTCAGCACACGTGCAGTCTTCCTCTACTGAGAGAAGTCTTGCACTTGTCACCTTTCCTCAGCAGAGAAACCACTGTCTCTGACAACTTCTCTGACACCTCACTTTTGGGTCAGAGGACACTTCCACCTGTTTCTGGAACAGCCGTTCCGCTCCCGGTGGTCATACTAGGCGCACATGATACTGTATGGTAGTCAGATGTTCCTTCTTTGGTAAGAGCCTTCTGGATAGGTGAATGAACAGAGGGGGGCGGGGTCGGTGAGCCTCAGGAGGGCTTTTCCTGCCAACCTGGCAGCATGTGCAGCCTGTGGACGATCAGACGCAGAACCCAGGGACAACTGAGAAGATCGGAAGAGAAGAGATCTATAGAAGCAGAGGAACTACACAGAATATAGAAACTGTTGTGTTTATTTGCTTAAATCCAGACTGGTTAATAAGAGAAAATTATGGATTCTATTTAACAAATGGAAGCAAGTCAACAATTACAAAGCTCATGTCAACTGAAAAAAATAAAAATATACATTTTATAATGTAAAAACTATTGAAAACTGGAGCGACTTATATCAGTAGATTCCAGTTTGGAAAACATTATTAACAGGAAATGCAAGAAAGTAGCTTGAGACGTGCCAAGTGCTGACACTGAGAACTGAATCATTGTCTTCTGTCTCTTCTCACCACACATCCAGTTGGGGGGAGAAATGAAAAGCAGTAAACTTTTTGGATTTACTCTAAAGAATAGTTATAATTGAATTCAGTGCATATTTATGAAGCTGCTCCCACATGTTAACTGCTAAATACTGGGCCAAGGTGAATTAAATACAGTCCCTGCACTCAATAGCTGAGGAATCCTATTTTATGCCAAAGTTTAGAGAGAAGATAGATTCTGGTTGGCCTAAAATCAGGGAGGATAAATCCTAATTCTTTGCAAAATTTATAGTCTTAAGATTTTAATCCTATGATAAGTGAGGTGGTAGTAAAATTAAAATAAGGTTAGCTATTATAATACCAGAAAAAAAGAAACTATGAAATATGCTGGGATTATGTCAAAAGAACTCAGAGCCAACTGAGCAGGTTCTCACTGACCAAAAATGGAAATATGATAGCGTCAGGAAGAATAGTAACTGCAGTATTGCAACATATTAAATATGTTTAAAAGAATGGGTTCATGACAGTACTAAAAAATGAAAATCTAATTGGTTACCTATGAGAGATATGAAGGAACCAACTCATTATTTTGAAAATTAATAAATGAAAGGAAACATCAAGAATTTATCTTACTTTTCCTGTGTGATCTGTACTTCAAGGTAACCAAATAGAAGATGAGGGAGAATTTCTCCTTAAAGGTATATTCCAGGTAATAAATAAAGAGGGAATAATGGAATTAGCATATTCCCACTTCGCAATCCTAGATAAACTAATAGACCAAGTCAATGATTTAAAAAGTTCCCAAAAAGATGACTTGCTTTTCAGCACCAGTCCTAGCAGGGTCGTTTTTACTGGGCTACCTTGCTGTAGTTGTCATTGCTGGATACAAAATACACATTAAAAAAAAAAAACCCCTTCTGGGCTCTGAAGCTCAAGTCAAAAACAGGATGGAAATTGACAAGATTTGATTCTTGAAAGAAGGAAAGCAAACTCTGAGAGATTCACCTTTAACTGACTTTTTTCCTAAAAACACATCCTAGTTTGCAGACGTCATAATGCTCAAGCAGAAAGTAGCCAGATTTTGCTGGGCTGAGGAGGCAGAGTTCAGAGCTCAGGGTTGCCAGAGTGGCTAAAAATTGAGCGTGGAATGCTGAAAAGGAGAGGGTGAGGGAGAGGGAGGGTCTCGTCTCAACTCCTGCATAGAAGTTCCCCCTCCGTCCTTGGCTGATTCGGGAACCACACATGCCCAAGATGAGATACCAAGGAGCAGAGGCAAAAGCAGGATAGGAGAGGTCAGGTGCCAAAGACTTCAACATCTACCTAGTGCCTGGAGGAAGACCTTTGGAAAAAAATCCGTCCTGCCAATCTAGAGGGACTTGTTAAACATTTTAGGCTTTTAACTGAAAAGCCAGAGGGCATTGCTTTAGGAGTAAAGACCAATCTGAGGACCAGTTGTTATGTCCTAGGGTGAAGGACAAAACCAAAATAGACCCGTCCCAACAAAACCTGGAACCACGCTTTCACGGGGTCAGGTGATCTGTGGACCTCTCCTGTCTCCTTCCTGCCACCTCCCCCCCACCCTCGCCGGTCTCCATCCTCCCACCTGTCCTCACCTTCTCCCAGGCTCATACCCTCCCTTCCCCATACCTCCTCCTGCCCTCCTGATCCTAGACATTTACGAAGGTGGGCATCTACTCAGATTAAGTTTCATTTCCTCAACGATGTGGTCCCCAATCAGCAGCCTAATTTAGATCTCCCTGTTCGAAACTGCCGTACAACCCTGCCCTTTTCCTTCATGCTCCATTTAGAGTTTGTAAATACATCTGTCCATGTGAGATGAGTTGCTGGATGTCTTTCTTTTCCTTCAGATTGGGGGAATCCATGAGGACAGAATGTGTTCACTGTTGCAACACCAGCTCCTACTGTAGGACTCGGCACAGTAAATGTTCAGTAACCATTTGCTGAGTGGACAAACTAAGAAAAACATCCAGTTAGCCATGATAAAAACTGAAAGATGAATAAATGTATAAAAGCCACAGATGTATTACACTCCTGCAGTAGCATTTGATTAAAGAACTGTGAGATGACCATAGGAGATTTCGAATGTTATTATTAAAATGATAATAATAGCATACAAAATATGTAATAAATGAGGCTTTTTGATACTTGCATTCGAAACCCACAGCTTTTTGTGTGGTATGAGAAATTGGAATTTTTCTCCATGTATTCCAAATAAGGAAATTGAGACTCAGCATTTAAGTGACTTCTGTGGCATTCGTTACAAAAGTTACAAACAAATATTAGAAACAGAAATACAGCTTATGTCCTCCAATGACATACTCAAGTGTCCTTGATGTAGTAGATGTTACCCATTTCAAACCTATTGAAAAGGTTAATTTAGACTGGTATTTAAGTGGCAGTGATCTTGTTTGTCCCTATAACCTCCTGGAGTGTTATCACTGATCTTAATTCACTCTATTTAAAAACCATGATAGTAAAGTCACCTTTTCTCTGTGGTTAGATGCAGCACTTGATCCTGTACCTTGTTCCTTTTTATTGTATTAATTTTGGTTGTTTTAAACTTAAGAGTCCCTTAAATCATTCTGTGTTCCTTGATACTACTATGCAAAAATAGTACCACCCATTTCCTGTTGATTTCTCAAGTGCTTGCTCTCTCCTCGCCATCTCTTCAAAACGCAGTTCAGTAATGCAGATCTCAAGTGCCAATACATCATGCTGTTGCTTTCATATTTCACCATATAATGGTTTAATGGTGACGCAGTCTGATTTATGTTTCTTAGAAGTCAAAACTGGACCTCTGTTTGTTGAGAAATTCATAGGTAGTAATTTTCAAATAAAGAAGCGGTGCGCTCGGTACTGGAGACTGACTTATTGTTTAGCCCAGAAGAGTTTTGGTCCATTGTTCTTTCTCCATTTAGATTACTTTTTTTCTCTATTTATATTTTTGGTGTGCTTCCCACAGAATGAATAAAAGGCTCTTGTGTCTTTTTCAGGAACTCTTTCATGACCTTTTGTAAAGTCACTTTTCTACTGTTCAGGTATTTTCCAGCTCATGCATTTTCTATTCCAGTTTGTCTCTTTTACGTTTCTTAGCCAACTGACCTCATCAGTGATGTGATGATTCACATTTGCATTCACAGAACCAATTTCTCCCCAAAACACCTTTCAGGGACAAGCCACTACCACCTCCACAATTTTCTGCAAGTATCACTTACAGTGTAGATAAACATGTTTGTTTTCCATGGTACAATTCAATATGCAATGAGGTTATTCATTTTCAGGGAAAAGCCTTCTTTAACCTTCTATGTCCTTCTTGTCAGATAATCGTCATGCTGTCATCTGCTCAGGGTCACTCAGGAAACTGTTTTCCTGGGTGTGGCTCTCAGAGCGCCTAACTTGGTGGTTATCAGGCAGACCCCAGGATGTTCAGTGCTTATGGAAACACCAAAAGATTCTCCTCAGTTGATTCTAACATGGCTGACCACGGAGCTCAGTTTAAGAAAGCATGCTGTTGTACGGGTTTTTCTTAGTCATCCACTTACGGAGAGGGGAGGGCATTGCTTTTTCAGATAGCAACCTCACATTTTGCAAAGTCTCAAACTTCTGGAGCAGGGGTAGGATGTGGGTGGGAAGGATACCAAGTCAAGTGGAAGATACTACAATGAGGAGTCTGTTTATGTGAAATATGCAGAGGTAGAAGGTCAGCTTGCTGCTCGCAGAGGTACATCTGCATTTTAGTTGACATCCTTCTCTGAGGCTGAGTGGATCAACTCCTCCTGCACCTGTGAGAAGTCATTCGGACCCAGCCCCCATGCAGAAAGCAAAGCTCCAAGCCCTGGCATGAAAAATCACATCTCGGGGATGTGCATCTTTCCCATTAGAATGAAAGCTCCTTGACAAAAAAATGTGCTTTGTATTTATGCATTGCCGTGTCTTCCACCGTTCACAGGGAGCTCGCCATAAATATGTGTTTACAGAAAGGAGCACAGAATACACATTTCAGCAATGCCACTTCTGACACAACTCGCTGAAAGAAATTTGAATATTTTGCATTGGAAAGCTCTTCATTCCACGGGAGATTGTATTTCTGAATCATGCAAAGAAAGCAGTCTCTACCTCTTTCCTGGGGTCAGAGGGAGAATTGATATGAAAGTAGGGCCTACAGGCTTTGTGAGTCTCTTCTTTCCTTGATGCCTGCTGTAAATGAGAAGATTTCAGATGGAGGTATTCACTGAGGAGGAATCAGGTCACCGACAGTCTCCATGGTGAGTCAGCTCAGGCATTACCTGACAGAGAAAAAGCCACAGAACCCACAGATGGCTCAAAATCATTCTTGCTGCATAACCTGGCCGTGACATTGATAATTGAGCACTTCTTATGCTCTTCAGAAATTCATTATTTTTTTAAGGAGTTTACTTTTTAAAATAAATACACCAAATGTATTTATTAAACTATTTTTGCTGTGTCTCTTTCCCTGCCCAGTGTTCTAGCAGTAAATAATAGCATTAGCACTAGTAGTAGTTAATGTTTATTGAGTTGCAGTTATGTGGCAGCAATGCTTCCAAAAATTATGCAGATACACATTCCTACAACAATCCTGTGAAGAATATACTAATACTATTCCCGTGTTGCGGAGAGGAAATGGGCAAAGGGGTTAACTACCTTGTGTCATAGAGGGAGCAGTGCCCTGTTACCTGTAACTATGTTACCTTATATGATATAGGCACCTACAGATGTGATTAAATTAAGGCTCTTGAGTTAATGAGAGTAGCCTGGATTATCCTGGTGGGCCCAGTGCAATCACAAGGGTCTTTGTAAGAGGGAGGTGAGAGGATCAGTCTGAGAGAAGGAGAGCAGAAACAAGGTGGGGGAGTTGCAGATGCTATGATACTAGTCTTGTATGTGAAGAAGGGAGTCATGAACCACGGAATGTGGATAGTCTCTAGAAGCTAGGAAAGGGGAAGAAAGGGATTATCTTTCAGAGACTTCAGAAGGAAAGCAACTCCTGCCAGCACCTTGATTTTAGAATTCCAAAACTAGAAGATAATACATTTGTGTTGTTTCACGTGACCAAGTTTGTGGTCATTTGTTACATCAATGATAGGAAACTCATACACTTGCCCAAGGTGGAGTGAAGGTGCAAACCCACACAGACTAGTTGGCTTAACCCCTAGGCTACACTAAAATAAAAAACTATTAAGAATGGTTCCGAAGGGGCACCTGGGTGGTTCAGTCAGTTGAGCGTCTGCCTTCGGCTCAGGTCATGATCCTGGAGTCCCGGGATCGAGCCCCGCGTCGGGCTCCCTGCTCCGCGGGGAGTCTGCTGCTCCCTCTGCCCCTCCCCCTGCTCATGCTGTCTCTCTCTCAAATAAAATCTTTAAAAAAATGGTTCAGAAGGGGCCTAGCTGGAGGGGGATAAATGTGTCAGAACAGTTTGCAACTTGTTCCTAGAAAATTAGGGTTTATATCCTCCCTGTGGTGAACAGGGTGTGACAGGGCCACATTACTAATATCGTAGTAATTCAGTCATTGAAAACATAACTTCAGTTATAAGCCTACTAATGAACAGATTTACCATTAGTACATAATTCTTTCAGTCAAGTAACATGTCTCCTCCTACATCTTTGGACTATACGTCTTTTACGGTTACAAATTTTGTTAACTTCTGAATTTTCTACTACCTCTACTTTTCCTATTTATACATTTCACCTGTGTACAAAAGAGTCGTTTTCTGAAAGTGACAAAAGATGGACGTAAGTGTGATTCTGTTATTTGAAACAAGAATATTACTTTGGATGCTTATTTTAGTGTTTCTAAACAAATAAATACTGAGTTAAATTGCTTTCCTTAAGGGCCTGCTCTCATCAAATCTTTCATAAGTTAGTTTCAATGTAAAGAAATACTGTTATGAATCATCTGAACTTTTCTTTTGTGAGAATGTATTTGCACTGGTAGTGTCCTTTGTGGAATAGTGAAAATAAATTTGCCTTGAATGTTACTGGTGATGGCTGATACTTTCCCAGGGACACCTGGGTGGCTCATTCGGTTAAGTGTCTGCCTTTGGCTCAGGTCATGATCCCAGGCTTCTGGGATCCAGCCCTGCTTTGGGCTCTCTGCTCAACCGGGAGCCTGCTTCTCCCTCTCCCTTGCCTGCTGCTCTGCCTACGTGTGATCTCTCTCTTTCTCTCCCTGTCAAATAAATAAATAGAATCTTTAAAAAAAAAAAGTTGCTTCTCCAGTCAATGATGTGAAGCCCAAGTTGTACTTTTTAAGTTAGTAATGTTGAAAGCAGTTAAAAAAAGAAGAAGAAGAAGAAGATAGCAGGAAGGGAAGAATGAAGGGGTGGAAATCGGAGGGGGAGACAAACCATGAGAGACTAGGGACTCTGAGAAACAAACTGAGGGTTCTAGAGGGGAGGGGGTTTGGGGGGAGGGGTTAGCCTGGTGATGGGTATTAAAGAGGGCACATTCTGCTTGGAGCACTGGGTCTTATATGCAAACAATGAATCATGGAACATTACATCAAAAACTAATGATGTAATGTAGGGTGATTAACGTAACATAATAAAAAATTGTTAAAAAAAAGAAAGAATTTTCAAAAGCAAAAAAACATGACTTAAATTCAAATACAGAATAAACACATATGAAAGATGTATTTAATTAAAGAAGGAATCAAAAGGATGGTAAAGCTAGTTGGAAGAAGATTCAAGAGACTGAGTGTAGACAGGAATCCAAGAAAGAATGTTGGATTACTATTACTAGGTTGGGTACATGAATAGTTAATGTCCAACAGGGCAATAAAACCATAACTGTAGAACCATTTGTATTTCTAGTGGGCAAAGAAATCTACAAATTAACATGTAACTTAACAAAGTCTGATCCTAATCTGTAATAAATAGTAAAATCAGACATTTATTAATTCACCTAGAATTAAATAATCTTTAGGTGAGTCTGTGAAGAAATGGTCCTATATGACATTGAAAGAATGTGAAGTTATTCCTCTGGATTATATCTAGTTTTTCCAATTTTTCTTAATGGTGGGTAAGACCATTTTCAAGAGAAACTACAAACCTCTCTCTCCCACCAGCATCCTTGGAGAGCTAGATTCTGATAATGAATTCAAATTCATTTTCTCTCTGTTTCCCTCTCTCTGTCTGTCTCTCTCAAGACTTTTTTAAATATAATTCCAGATTTTTATATCATTAGCTGTATATGCCACAACACAGTGTTTTGTGATTATTGTTGAAAATTGTATGCTTTTTATATATCAGATATGCTGTGTAGATAGCTTTTTATAACAGTGACTTATATTAGACTCATTATAAGTGAGTCTTTTATTTAAAGTAATACTGTTAGGAATCACCCTGAATTTTTTTTTAATGAAAATTCTTGTACATATGTTGCACATATATAAGTTAAAAGTTTTCCTATGCTGACATTGTACTCACATTCTGAATTATACAGCTCTTTTCTCTGAAGCTGTTGTTCACACACATGTGAAATCTGTTTATTCTTCTCCTCCTTAAACTACTTTCTCACTTTCAGACCCATTTTCAAGGCAAGCCCTGCTCACTCTTCTTCCTCTTCTGAGAGTTGAATTGCTGACTGTCACCATATTTCTCAGCAACCCTCAGAGCTTCCTTTCCTGACAGTGAAGGAGAGAAAGTGTTGGGAGAATGCCGAGGTTTTGGAGAATTAAATGTCCTAAGAGTAATTCTAAAAGTTTATGGGAACACATATAGGACTTGAAGACCGTGGGGAGTAGGAAGGTCAGTGGTGAGGTTTCCCCAACTCCCTTAACTAAAGAGACCCAGTCTTCTGTTAGGCTCCATCAGTCTGTCATGGCTGCTCACTGGTTAAGGCATGTCCATCTTCGTGGAATGTCAGCTCTATGAGGGCAGGAGCCATGCTGGTGTTGATTACTCTCTTAATCTCAGCATCCATCCCAGGGTCTCACAAACGATGTGCTAAATACATACTTATTGAACGAATGTCTCACATTACTGAAGTATTATCTATGGAGTAAGGAGATAACAGGTAAGAGTGAAAGTGGCAAGTGGCTTCAGTTTAAGAGAGGGGGCGGTACACCATTGCTTCAAGCGTCAGTCCTTCACTGTCCTGTTTTTACTGATGGAAATATTGTAGGCACAAAAGCTTTAGGTGCCATGAAGGGTGAATATGACCATTATCACATATAATAGCGAAGAAGAGAAAAAAAGAAATAGTAGGCTGGACTCACACAGGTTGAACCTTTCCTGGAAAAAAATTCTCTTGGTAGCTAATCCCAAAAATAGACTTTATCTAAAATAAAATCATTATTATGATGGTTGCCTTTAAGCAATACATTAACTCAGAGATAACTGCATGGCTCCAAATGTGACAGCATTTAAAGTCTGTCTTATTGGAATTTTTCTTAATTTATTGTAATCTAATAATCATAGAACACATTATTTGTATACGACACAGAGTTATGTTTTTACTGTGCACATTCATTCAGCTATATAACAAGGAATAATTGTTCAGTTAACATTATTCTTTCTACAGAATGCAATGTTTATTCATGTGCATTTGGTGAATGGATTCTTTATAAGCACATTAACAAGATGTGGAAAAATCAAACCTCTGAATTTTCAAAAGATAACTGCATGAAATAGTTGAAAAAAATTTCGGGGTGGTGAGTTATAAATGGTTCACATTAAATATGATGGATAATCTGAATGAAATGTGTATTTGGGCATACAAGTAGCTGTAATAATTTTGTCAAATGAAACAAAGTGAGTAAACTTTAATGTCATTTCATTGACTGGGAAGAGTTAGCTAACCAGTTGAAAAATAGCTTCATTGGGTTTCCCTAACCTCTTCGTTTATTACATAAATGTACACTCAAGGGTAATTGCCTTAAAAAAAATCTTTGACTTGCAAAATGTAGAAAACACTGCTAGGTTTTCTGAGTATTATCAGTTCTACTTTGTGTCTGTTGTTCAGGATGCAACTGATTTTGACAGATGTGCTGTTACGTTACTGGTATAACATGACATCTTTTTTCAGATGAACTGAATAAAAGTGATCTTGACAATGAGTAGATAAGACACTGTCAGAAAGCTGAAAAAACATGTCAGTGTCACAGTTTTGACACAAATGCAGCAGAACAGCCCTTATAATATCATTGAGTGAATGCCTTTCCAAAGATGTCCTCTAGAAGACAGAATATAGCATTGCTCTTAAGTACTATTACTTAGCCACAAAAATCATAAAATAAAACACAAAGGTCAGCTTAATATATACTTGAGGTGGCATTTGATGAGTCTGATGTATGTGTGTGTATTTATATGTAGATCTCTTATCTACAGCCTGTATGAGAGAATTTTGAGACATCAAACCATTTTTTCAGGAGCCAAAAAGCATTTAACTTCAACACTTCAGGAACATCATTAAAAATACTGATTGTGAAATATGCAAAGTGATTTTATGGATATTGATCATAATTTTTTTCCTGATTTTCTTTTGTTTACTGAATGAAAAGAATAGCTTTCAATAATATGAGAAAATTAGGAATGCAATTTAAGATGTATTTCTAGATCAAGATTTTGTAAATAGGTTAGTAAAGACTAAAATGGAATCAATCCCAGGCATCAAGAGAGAATTAGACATTGGAACTTTTATTTTCCCTTATGACTGGCTTGAAGCTGAACTGTGCATATGTGTGTTTATGCACAATGCACAATGCTTTATGTATATCATATGTATATGATATATATATATATATACACACACACACACACATTTAAAATGCTTTACTAAAAAGTATATGTATCCTTTAGAGTGACTTTCAATGTCTTTGTCTCTAGGATCAGAGGTGGTTGATCTTGATGGAAAAAGTTCCCTTCTCTACAGATTTGATCAAAACTTCCTGAGCCCAGTAAAGGATATTATTTCTTTGAAATTTAAAACTATGCAGAGTGATGGAATTCTGCTCCACCGGGAAGGGCAAAATGGAGATCATATCACACTGGAATTAAGAAGAGGAAGACTCTTTTTACTTATTAATTCAGGTAAAATTATTTGGTGAAGTACTTGAAAATCTGGCCATTTGGATATCACTTCAGTAAATTTATATTTTTATAGCTTCTCTTTTAATAGTTAAGGTGCCTTATTTCCATATTCAAGGGCTTATATGTACACCAGTATTGCACTTTCATGTACAAGTGGCTCATATTTTACAAATTGTACAAGACCCTCATTTGATATTTTTTACAAAGTGCCAGGAGAACTACATAGCTGTTTTCAAACATCATGAAGAAAGTCATTGAAAATACTGAACTAGTAAAAATAATGAGGTTGTAGCAAAGATAAAATTTACATTGCAAATGAGCATGTGATGGGAACTACTAAAAAAAGAATTAACAGTGGAAGAAATTACAACAAGGTTGAGAGGACATTATATTCAAACTTCAGGTAGATCCATACTAGTGTTTTGGATGGAATGCAAGGAAGGAGATTGCAATTATTATGGGTTTTGAGAGATGCTGGTCCACAAGGGGGAACTTTTTTTTTTTTTTAGACTAGGAATAATGGTGCCATTATTTTTTTTCTCTTCTCAGGTGAAGCCAAACTGCCCTCCACTCACACGCTCATCAATCTCACCCTGGGCAGCCTGCTGGACGATCAACACTGGCACTCCGTGCTCATCCAGCTCGTGGGCAAACAGGTCAACTTTACAGTGGATGAGCACAGGCACTGTTTCCACGCCCATGGAGAATTCAGTTACCTGGACCTTGATTATGAGGTGTGATAGTTATGTTTCAATTAATACGGATTTTTATGATGTGTATGTTGCGTAGCCATGCAAAAGAAAATATACTGTAGGGAGCACCCCTCGCCTCTTTCAGAGTAATTCCAAGTCCTGGCAAAGTGTTTCCCAAGGTGACCTAACTCACAATAGCAGATTTGGGCAGATACTACTGATGCTTCATCTTTCTGACAATATGTTAACCTGCTCTTACAGAGAGAGATTTTCTTTTTTACCTGAAATGTATAGTCACAGAGTATCACATGTAGGAAATCTCCAGGAGATTGTATTACCAGAAGTGGATATAGAATGTGTTGCGTGTTTTTTTTTTTTTTTGTGCTGTAGGGCATCCTTGAGCAGTGTAGATTTACGGAGAGGTTGTAGTAATGAATAGATTATCAATTGATTCAAATGCACAAATAACCAATATGTGCCGGAAATGTAGATAAAACATAATGCCATTATAACCAGTTATGTTATTAAACAGAGGTTTACCATGGATATAAAGCTACATTTTTATTCATCAACCAATAAACATCAAATCCAGATGTGATTAGTAACTTGTAAGAATAATCAAGCTCTTGTGTAAATGAAAACTGAATGCATGTAAATTTGTTTTCAAATCTGCATTTTAATTTTTAAAAATATCCATATGAAATTAGCAACATGGCAGTGTAGAGTGATGAAAAATTGATTTATCTGTGATGATTAAAGCTATAGCTGCTAATTATAATTTTTTAAGCAGATTATCAGAAAATCACTAAACAATATTATTGATGCCATTTTTCTTTCTAAGATCAGCTTTGGAGGGATTCCAGCACCTGGAAAATCAGTGTCATTCCCCCATAAGAATTTTCATGGGTGTCTAGAAAACCTTTATTATAATGGAGTAGATGTCATTGATCTGGCCAAGCGACAAAAACCAGAGATCATCACTATGGTAAGAGAATCTTCATGTAAACGAATGAGTGAAACTATGTTACTTTTCCACACAATAAAACTGCTCCATTTTGGATTCCCACATGATAGGATGTTTTAGAAATTACTCTTTTAAAAATTTTCTCTGCTAGGCAATATGCATGGAAAGGATTAATCCTATCTAAAGGAATTATAATGCACAGGGCATGATTATTTTATTTTTATATAAAGTAAAGCATTTTTTTTTTTTACAGTTGATAATTTAATTCTGTGATGTTATTACTCTAGGGGACTAATTTCTTTGCTGTGTAACTTCCTTAATAAGATACTCCCTGACAAACTCCCTAAATAAGCATGCCAAGTTCCTGGAATCAGATAACATCCATGTACATTAGAGAGACACTTGAAAAACTGTATTTTGCCATGGTCATTCATAACAAATAAGAGAAACGAATAGGCTGTTACAACACTGCATCTGCCAGGCTGTCCCAGTAGCAGTTGTTGGTCAGGCTGCATTATATTCTAATTCTGTGGAAATGCAACAGATTTTAAATATGACTGTACTGGTCAGGGTTCAGTCAGGGAAGCAGCACCACTGTGAGTCTTACGAACAAGGGATCTATTTTCGGACTTGGATCTTAACAATTGTCAGAGGAACTGGAATGTGGAGGCCAGCTGTCAGGAAGAAGAGACAGAGCATAGTGAAGGAGAGCCAGGACAAACTGGAGCAAACCAGCTCCTCTGTGATCATCCTTCAAAACGCTTTGGAAGAAAATGGCTGGCGTTTCACTTGTGACTCAGATATCACAGAAGCTCTGTTTTGGGCTCACTTTTCACCAGAACCAGCCATGGAAGGGGTTTCTGGGAAACATGGTTTCCAGTTTAACCAGCTTCTTGATAGAAAAGCAGACACACAGATCCATTTCAGTACATTTCTTTAATTGTTCAAAATTCAGGATATATCCGTTTAAGCTCGTGCTATGTCAGCCAATCCCAAAGCATATCGTGGGAAGATTTGTTGTTTACAAAAGATTTTATTCCTGATTCTCTGTGTGAATTGGTAGTATTTGTAGGAGTATACCATCCAGAAAGATTTTTAGTTTTTTTTTTTTTATAAAAGGGAAGATGATTTAAAAGGAAAATGAAAAAAAGAAAAACTGTAGATAGATGTGTTTCATGGGCAAACGAGTTTCCAGAAACCGCTCATGCAGCTAACACCCACTTTTCAATTGCAAGAGGATTTGCTGCTTGCAAGGTAGCAGGCAGCCATCCAAATGAAGCATCAGACCCAAACTGCAGCTGGTAAAATGTTTACAGTTTTACGAGGTTTGTTAGTTTCTAATTGCCTTTACATTTTGGGTCAGTGTAGTTTATTTTCCCGCTTTTGTTATTTCATTCACTGGGACAAGATATTTGTCCACAATGAAAGATAATTCACTTTTAACAGAATCACAGTACAACCAAATATTTTTGTTTAACCAAGACCAAATGGTTTAATTCCAAAGTGTATCCTTCTAAATAAAGTCGATTTCACTGACTTTTCAAATCTATATTTGGAAAACATGTTAAAGATTACTTTCAGGAAAAATAAATACGTTCATATTCATTTCTGAAGCCTGTTAAGGAATGTACTTAATTATTTCTAAATAATTAAAGTTTTTTGAAATCCTTAAATATCTCTTTTACTCTACTAGCAGAATAACTTATATATATAGTATTTTAATGAAAATTTATGCAATTCTAAGATATCTTGAAGATCTTATAATAGATTTTATAATAAATAAATTTTATAATAAACCATTAGATGAGAAATAATACATATTAATCTGATGATACGGGCATAATGATAAGAAATGATAAGAAAAAGCCAAAAATGTTTTAAAATAAATGTTTTAAAAATAAAGGAAGGTTGGGGCACCTGCCTGGCTCATTCAGTAGATCATGTGACTCTTGATCTTACGGTTTTGAGTTCAAGCCCCACATTGGGTGTAGAGATTACTTAAAAATAAAATCTTTTAAAAAAATAAAGGAATGTGAGTAGTACATTATACATTGTAGTGTCCAATATAAAACATAAGAGGAAAAATGTGGGCGCCTGGGTGGCTCAGTCAGTTAAGCATCTGACTCTTGGTTTTGCCTCAGGTCATGATCTCAGGGTCCTGGGATCGAGCCCTGCATCAGGCTCCCTGCTCAGTGGGGAGTCTACTTCTCTACCTCTCCCTCTACTGCTCCCCCTGCTTGTGCTCACTTTCTCTCTCTCTCCACAATAAATAAATAAATATTTAAAAAAATTGTGCTAAGGATATAAACAGACCATTCTGAGGAAAGCCAGTCCGAAAGAGCCACAAACTCATGAAAAACGTGCAGATCCACTGTTGGTCAGGTAAATGCAAGATAAATAAAAGTGATATATCACGTTGACATTTTGTCGTTGAACTTGTGCAGATTTAAAAGATCCTATAATACCTATTCCTGCCAAGGATGTGGGGACAAGGCTATCCTTATATATTACCAGAAGAAATGTGGAGTATTTTAACTTCTTTTTGGAAAAGAAGCTGGAAATATTTATTAAAACATATAGGTATATATAGTTTTGCATTTAGAACCCTCTTCTGTAGAACTGAAAATACACACAGGAGCATGTAGAGTTATTTATTATAGCACTGCTGGGAGAGGTAAAACCTGGAAACAAGCACATTAACAGGAAAACGGTTGAGTAAAAGTTGGACTAGTCACATAATAGAGTATTATGCAATCAACAAAAAGAAGGAATTAGGCTTATGCCAGGCTCAAAAGGATTTCCATAAGGTATTTTTTAGTTCTAAAACATAGTTCCTACTTTTGTAAAATAAATAATGCCTAGTGTGTAGGTATATCGTCAACATATAAGTAAGTGCTTATGTACATATAAATGAACATAAAACTGAAACTATATATATATATATTATATATATAAATAAGAGTTCCAATGGGAAAAGAGAAAAACAGGAAAAAAAATACAGAAGGAAAAACAGTAGCTCATTAATATTGGGCATGTTATGGGGTAGATTAGAACCAAAGGCATCAAAGGATGCAGGAGAAAAGGATTTCACCCAGAGCTCAGGGAATGGAAAGCCAAGAAAAGTTAAAAACAAAGAATTGGCTTAAATAAATTTTTATTGATCTCAATGGCGTTGAGTTAGATGCCCTTTATAGAAGTTGAGAGCTGGGGGAAAACGGATTTCACCAAGAACCTAGGGAAAGATTTTACTATCACAGGATTTGAAGAACCTTTAAGATATATGGCAAGGATTTGATTTTTCATGTTGATAGCAATTTGTTGTTGTTTTAAACCAAGGATAATATGAGATTGATAAACGGCCTTTGTGAATACTTCCATTTCTATTACTAAAATGATGTGAGCCATTCTTAAAGCTTTTTCTTTTGCTTTCTTCTCAGGGAAATGTGTCGTTTTCCTGTTCACAATCACAGTCTGTGCCTGTGACTTTTCTCAGCCCTAGGAGTTACTTAGCCCTGCCAGGCTTTTCCGGGGAGGACGAGCTTTTGACCGCATTTCAATTTCGAACCTGGAATAAGGCAGGACTTCTGCTATTCAGCGAACTTCAGCTGGTTTCAGGGGGTCTCCTCCTCTTTCTTAATGATGGAAAACTTAAGCTGAATCTCTTCCAGCCAGGAAAATTACCCAGTGACATCACAGCAGGTAATAAATGTGTTCCTGCAGGCAAAGCATATGGGTTTGAAAGATTTCATTATCTCTCAGTCCCTTTTCCGTAAAATTTTATGCATAACCAAAAAATTAGTATTTGTTTAATAAATGAATACTTGAGTTAATAAGATTATCAGTGTTCTGCCTTACAGGACCTTGATTCCAATTTCCTTTTAAATATGGCTTTGACACTAGCAGTTCTTATTAACCAAATGATAGTTATGAGGGACTAGAAATGTCCTTTCATGACCCTCTTGCCCACTCCAGATAAGTGACTATATTCCGAGGAAATGTGTTTTGGGGAAAAATGCGAAAGACTTTGAAATGGATCCAAAAGTTTACTGGGCATCTTCAGGGGAAGACTAGGCTCTGTCTCACACAGCCATTAGCCTTATCTGGTCCATGAGACAAAAGGAGAGGTCTTTCTTGGATCTGTATCTTTATTTCTATATTCGTGTGTGATGTAAAACTGAAATGATGAGTCAAAATATCTTCACTTGCTGATGTATTCTGTACAGAGTTGGATACATTTGGGGAGGTTGAAAAGATTCATGCCAGGTTCTTCATTTGGGCACCAAATGAGATTCTCTCCACTTCTAGACAATACGGTATCATAATGATTTGAAGTACTATAATTATGGAGACTATATGAGTATCTGGAAAATTAATGTCTAATTTAGGTCAGTGCTTTGGGTGAGGGATATTTTTGTCTCTTCATTAAAATTATATAGTTCTTGACAAGGGATCTCCATCACACTTTCATATGTGTGGAATAACACCCAAGCCAAGCAACTAGAGGTCACACTGGGGTAAATGGCTACATCAGTTTAATAAATGATCTTTAAAAAAAATTAAAGATGCTATTGTACTACTCCTCTATATTAACTATGACCAAAATTAATAGAATATGACTGAGAGAGGAAAAATCGGTTAGATCACAATCAGAAACTAAATATAGGAAGAACAAGTATACAAATGGATGTACAAATGCATAGTCTTTATGTATCTTTTTTGTTGCTCAGTATATCACTGCAATTAAATGTGGGAGCTGAAAGTTCAATATTAATTATAATTTTTAACAGCCACTATGTTGTGACTTTTTAATGTAATGCTCAAAATGTGGTAGATTTGCAGGCTTGACAGAAGGAAATAAATTAATCAGTGCCATATGAATAATTAACAGGCTCCCTAAAATGAGGGCCTAAAAATGTAAGCTTGTCATTAATGTGTTGTTTATTGTGATTTATTTGACATCATAAGGAGTGGTTATATTCACAGCCTTCTTTCAACATCTTAAAGAAACTGCTTCAGTATGTTACTATAGTGAGCCCCATGAAGCTAGTCCATTTCTAAACACATTACAGGCATGAATATTTATTAAATTACTAGGCAGAAGTCTATATAGAATACTCTGAATGATTTAAAAATCTCTAAATTAATGTTTAAATTCGTATGTAAAGTAATCCATTATAGCATCAGAGGACTCAGTATGATTGTTTCCATAGCTAATAACAAGGAACCTCAACTATGGATGAATGCCAAGATAGGAAAAATCATTACACTTGAGATTATGCAAGTAGGCTTTGACTTACCAACTCCCCCACTCCCATTTTTCCAGTTTCTTGAAAAATATTAATTTTGGCCAGTTTCAGTGAGGCAAGCACCTTTTGCACTTGAAAATGGAGTATATAAATGGTAGTTGGGTGAGTGATTCATTGGTTCTGTCATGGGGAAGGCTTTCACATGTACAATGTTCAAGAATTAAGTCCTTTGTCAGAATGTATTATAATGACTCTTTAAAGGGAATCAAATACTTATTGATGGATTTGTATCATATTATGTTAAAGCTTTCCATTCTGTAAGGGTGGCTCAATTTTTCTTAGCGACTGAAGATATTAAATTACTAATCTTGTATGTTTTAAAGAATCAAAATTTTTCTGTCTTTTGCAGTAGAATAACAATTAAATTGTGTTGAGAAAGAACCAAATTGTTCAAATCTTTGAATTAGCAGGATAAATTTTTAATGTGCTATACAGTTTGGCAAATTGTCACTTGAAATTCTTTGAAAATACTGTGTCAGCCTGTATCATTTTTGAAATATTAAAGATACTAGTCTAAATTATAAAAGATATTAGCAGTATTACAAAACCCCTCATGACACAAAATATTTCCAGTCTTTGTTGCTTTTATAGATGTCAAAGCAAAAATTGTTCAGATGGCATCAAGGACTCAACGAACAGTGTGGTTATATTTTCTTATTTCAAGCAAACTCATTATTGTAGGATTTGAGATTTCTGCTATGAGTTAGTGTTTTTGCTGCTGTTTTTGCCTGAAGGTGAAAATCAGGCCTATAAAGCAGCTTCTTGCTCTCATGAGCAGGGCCTGGCGATGCGGGCTTGCAGGGTAAGAGATGTTTCTGACATTTTTAATTTACTAGACCTTCATGATTCTTGTGGCCCTACCAGAGGAGCAGCCCTCTTGATTTGCCTAACCCAGAAGAAGCCTTGTTTTATTCCACCTTCTTCCCTTTCATTGTTAAAATATTCCTACTTTCAGATTGTAAACCTGTCACTCCCCAAAACTCCCTCTTTTTCCTGAAGTGATTGGCACCAGTGATCTCCATATTTTCATCTTGACAAGCGCTGTCTGGTGGCCTGGAACTTTAGTTCTGGTTAGTGAATATAGTTAATGGATATAGGAATTTCTGACACTGTTTCAGAGCTCTTAAAGATTTTTAAAAACAGGAAAAACCCTTCAGTTGCTCCTCGAGCAATAGCCTACATATAAGCCCCTTTTGCACCTTTGCAAAGAACCTACCCCGTACAGCAGGCTTTTTTTCTTTCGACATCTTATTTCATGGATGCCTATCACAGTCTTAATGAGAGAGTGATGTTGGCTAAGCTGTCCCAGTTTCTCTGTAGCAACTTAGGGTTGGTACCAGACGATTGTATACGAGGAGCAGATGGAAATCATTTTCCTCCTTCTGTATTTTGTGTGTTTATGTGGTTGGACCTGAGAAGGTGAGAAAAAGAGAGGGAGGGGGAGACAGAGATAGAGAGCGAGGGACAAAGAAGGAGGAGGAGGGTAAGAGGTTGGGCCGGGAGAAGAGAGGGAGAGGCGAGAGTTCTGGTAAACAGTTGGGTTTTCCCCCACTACCTGTAATTGCAAGCACTTCTGTTTATTTTTCTATTCTTTCATAATTCCACTTAGAGTTGTCAGTGCTTTCCATCCCAAGTCCACAATGAACATACCTGTAATCAAGCAAGCTGTGGGTTTATTGCTTATTGCAGCAAGTATGACACACACCCTGGGGAGCCGCGGGCGTGTCTTCACGTAAAGGTGTTAAGGATGATTTATTGTAAGATTTTGGGTTGTCAGCTTTTTTGGGGGGAGGTTTCAAGGAAGTGGAAAACTCCTCTGGATTAAATGTTGCTAGGAAGTGAGGGTAATTGTGTGATGAGGTGTCTTTGTAAATCTTATCTAGGATGGAGGAACGAAATAAGGCCAAAGCTGTAATTGGTATAAAAAAAAAATAAAATTGGTTGTCATTCATATTATCCAGAAGAGGAACTTTGGCATTTTTGTGGTTTTCACAATAGCCTTGTTATTGTCTGGGCTTACACAAGATTATGAAGTAGACTTGGCTTTTTTTTTTTTTTTTTTTTGGTCCCATTTCATTGTTGTTTCCTTGACTAATATTGGTGTTCTATGAGATTGTGTTCAACGGGAGAACACCAAGGCCTAGCCCCGAGTGCCTGCCAACTTCTCATACCACCAAGGCCTCCTCAGAGTGCCAGGCCACTTCCTAGCAGTTTGGGGGCTGCTTTTTGGTTTCTTTTGTAATTATTTACAAGAGCAAAAAAAAAAAAATAAAGGCACCGCCTGTCCTGCAGGCAGAGAACAGTATGGGTTTTGAAATCAGCTCACCAGCTGGACATGACCTTGGATAGTTTGTTGTTCTTATTTGAGCATTTTCCCCATATTTAAAATGAGCATAATACTAGCAGTGTTGAAGATTAAATACACAATGCATGTAAAGCACACAGTACCTGTTATGAAATCCATAAAAACTGTTACTATTATTTTTTTATTATACCAACAACATGCCCCTCCCCCAGACTCAAAGCTTATGAGTGGTGGGAGCAGTCCTCAAATTAGCATTTACTTACCTGATAACATGAACAAGAAAAAGTACAAATTCTGTGATTCTTCTCCTTCCCTTCTTTTACAGTGGTGTGGTCTTTTAAGGGGCTCCCTCTCATCAGACCTAAAAGAGGGAAGGAGTTGTATACTTAAAAAAAAAATAGAACCTAATTTCAAAATTATCCTTTTATTATGTCAAGTTAAGAGAAAGAAATTAATTGGACTTTTCATTGTTTAATTTACATAATAAATCCCACTGATGGGTAACAAGCCTCCTCCTCCGAAGTCAGTGGTGTCTTTTATAAGTGAGGCTTGGGAGGAGCTTTCCAGTGGTTCCCCCACAAACACAGCACAACTTCACTACGTGCTGGCTGGTGAGGGGGGTGACTTAACTGTGTCAGATGACAGCGCGGCTGTCCTAGCAGTCTTTGCTCTTAATCTAAACTGGCTTCTGTATTGACAGAAGAAATTCCCAAGCTTTGACTTTAATCCTGCAGCATGCGTCACCCAGCAGATACCTGGAGCACTGCTACTCAAAAGCGTGGTCCCTGGACTAACACTCATTCAGTGAAATATTTGTTTCCAAGAGGAGCGTAAACCTTGGCATTAAGTTCTAAGAACCTGTTAGAGCAATAAGATCTTGCTGTGCCATCCAAGCGTATGGATGCTGGGCTTGTATTTTATGTCTTCTTTATTTAATTTTTACTAACTTTTCCCCCAGTTTTATGAAAGTGTCATTCTGCTCTGGGCCAGGAAAGAAAATGTTCATCACTACAGGTAGCTTGAGAAGCACTGTCCTGGACCTATAAGAAGCCTAAGATAAGATAACAGAAGCAGAATCATGTTTACAGGCATGTCCAACCTTTGAGAGAGCCGATAGGCGGTGCGTGGTGGTGCGTGGTGGTGGAGGGAGGGTGGGAGGCGTCTTTGCGTGTGACGCAAAGCTCAGTACAAGGACTTTCACTCCAAATGTATTCTCTTAAAGGAAGCTCTAGATGACAAATCTGGGGCATTTGATTTATTTTAGTCCAATCTCATACCGTCAGGAATTACATAACTCTTCAGTCGTCTATTTCCAGAGCCCACTCTTAGAAAATGTGTCTAAAAGTATCTAACCTACATTTTTCAGTTTTCAGGTCTTTCTCATTATCTTTCACAAACCAAGCCAGTTGGGTCTTTGAAAATCTTTTTTGCCTCCTGGATGTAGTATAAAAATGAACTTCGGTGCCCAGGATGGAATTTGCGTTATACTAAATAAATCCAGGGCAAAGAGCTTAATCGCCTAAGAGAGCTTCTACACATTTTCTATCTGAAAGCCTGTGGTCAAAAATAGCTAGGGATGTAAAGAAATTGTACATTGTACATAATATCAGAAAAGAGGCCATGACCTTTGGGTTTAATAGAGTTTCCTATTTTAGTTTACTAATTGGATATACAAAATCATACAGCATTGAGTATTCAATGGATATAAACCTTACTGGTAAATCCACAATAGAGTTGCTTAGAGTCCACCTGTTTGCTGATATTCAGACATAGAACCTTTGTAGACTTAATTCCCTTAAAGAAGGAAAGGGCTAAGTCATCTAATGGATTCATGAAACTAGAGCTGCCTTGGGAGGGAGGGGAGATTGTTTTTTAGGGGTGAAGAGAATACTTTGATTTTTGATTAATGCGATTTTTGTTTATATATATAATCTTGAAAAATCCACGGAAAATATAAAAATGAATAAAACCCACAATTTTCCATTATGCAAAAATTACTGTTTATATATAGGGGTATTTCCTTTCAGCCCTTCCCCATATTTGTACAAAAAGTAAGACTGTCATTAGATTTATATATGTGTAGTTGATTCTCATCATTTGCAATAGTTATGTTGTGTAAAGTCATCGTGAACATTGAATTAGCAAATATTGAACTTCCACTCCTAGGGGAATTATGGGGTTAGGTTCCTGTGACCTTCTGGTCACAACATTTTTGTCAACCAGTCAATATATAACCTTGCTTTTATATGTGATTCTGTTTAAAGATACCTTATTTAATATATATTGTTGATCCATTAACATTGAACTCGTGGCCAGCTTCACTATAACCAATGCCTGAATGAAGTTCATATAACATGTTTATTTTCTCTGTGAGGCACTATCACAGCCTTCTTGCATTTAGGAACACCAGACAGTACTTCATCACTATGCCTGGGGTCTTTTAAATGGCAAAATCACCAACCAAAAGCACAAAAATGTGGGAAACGCGTTTACATATGAGAACTAAAACAAGTGTTTCCTTGTTTAACCTCAGCTGGAAACACATGTGTCGCTGAACTCAATTTATTCACTGCTCTTTGCATTTCTGTGAATGATTCCAAAGATGCCCTGAGTATTGATTTTGGGGTTACAAATAAATTATGGTGAGTACGTGAAGTTGCAAACATGGAATCTACACACCATGAGGATCGGCTCTGTAAATGTGGTTTTACACACTGCTTTATTTTTTAACTTCATATTATATGGGAAAACTTTCAATATTCATTATAGTAATTTTTGTAATGATGGACTTGATATACATTGCTAAATATATAATATTATAAAAGATGACTACACAAAAATGTAAAAAAGCAGATAAATCATTTTATTGGGTCTAACCGAGAATTTTGGAAAATATCTGTGCTCTTCCCAAACCCCTCCCCGTAAAAGGTAAAAGTACACGATGGAAGCTGAAAACTGTCCATGCCAAATAATTGGAAGATTTTAACTACTTAGGACTTTGTCCAAAGTTGGGGATTTTGTTCCTTTTATTGAGGCCCTAAGGAAAGAATAACGCATCATTTTCCACAAGAGGGCACCCACTTGCCCCCTTTTCCTGTCTTTCTGTTTCCTTTTATTAATATACTGAGTGCTGTGCTTGATTGGGCAATGTCTATTTTGTTTCTAACTATTTATACTGTTCACTGTTGAGAGAGATCTCTTTTATTTTTTTTTCAAATTTTATTTTATTTTATTTTTTTATTATGTTAATCACCATACATTACATCATTAGTTTTTGATGCAGTGTTCCATGATTCATTGTTTGTGCATACCACCCAGTGCTCCACGCAGAACGTGCCCTCTTCAGTACCCATCACCAGGCTGACCCATCTCCCCACCCCCCCCCCTCTAGAACCCTCAGTTTGTTTTTCAGAGTCCATCCTCTCTCATGGTTCGTCTCCCCCTCCGACTTACTCCCCTTCATTCTTCCCCTCCTGCTCTCTTCTTCTTCTTCTTCTTCTTTTTTTTTTTAACATATAATGTATTATTTGTTTCAGAGGGACAGGTCTGTGATTCAACAGTCTTGCACTATTCACAGAGCTCAGGAAACAAACCGAGGGTTGCTGGAGTGGTGGAGGGTGGGAGGGATGGGGTGGCTGGGTGGTGAGTGCTGAGCAAGATCTCTTTTAACTGATTTCGTCTCCCTAGGTGTTGGATTAAATGACGGGCAGTGGCATTCCATCTCCTTATCTGCCAAACGGAATCACTTGAGTCTGGTGGTAGATGGCCAAGTAGCCTCTGCTGCTTCTTCCCTGGGGCCTGAGCAGATTTATTCAGGTGGTACCTGTTATTTCGGAGGTAAGAGAAAAGGTCAGGCCATACGGGCAATTGACCCATATTTGCAGTTACTCCCCCCTGTGTCTTGGAGATGTCATCATGTTTTAACCAATTCAATAGTATGGTGATTTCTCACTTTCTTTGAACATGGAAATGTTGAGTGAATCAAGATGACCAACTATGACCTAAGATGCATTTCTTAGAGTGATTTACTTATGTTTACAATTCCGACAATGAGAATGATTGCAAATAGACAACCCTCTTCAGTTCTCACTTTCAAACTTTGTTATATTTTCCTAGTGTGAAATGATTCTTATATGGCTTTTTCAGATTTTATGGGCTGATTTTATTGCAGTATTTTCCTGCACATGGCTCTTAGCTCCTCTGGAGCATCTTTATTGCTTTCCTACTGCCCAATGCAGAAGGACGATATTATGCCGATGGCAAATAATCTAACCTAATTAGCCATAGAAACCTCTGTTCATTGCTAAGTAATAATGCGCTGATACATTTGATCAAATTAGGACATCAACCTTCAACACCAGGCCATCTCTCTAAGAGAACAAAAACAAATGAAGCATTTACCTGCCCTGGATGTTTGATTGAACTAAAAGCTTGGAAAAGAAAACCTTGGAAATGGAAATGAGTCTTTACCACTAGAAAATTAAAATAAAATGTGATTTGTCAGTAGAAAGGCAAAGGTGTAAAACTGGTAGTAGTAAGACTTATTTCTAATCATGATTTGGTGTGTTTCTTATCACTGTTATTTTGAATTTTAATAGTCACCTCTGTCTAGAATCGCCTTTGAATTTGGTGGCAGTAGACCAATCTTTATTATTCATCAATAAAATACAAATTCCTTCCTAAGAATTGACAGTAAGCACACAGACCATGCATCGTTCATCTGATACTAAGAACAAACAAACACTTTCCGTGCTACCCAAGGAGGGGTCCATATGGTGTTCCTTTCATAACTTAAAGGGAAACTTTCACAATGTCTGGAGCCCTCAATGTCCTGCAAATGAAGGAGGAGGATGTCCTCAAATTCCTTGCGGCAGGAACCCACATGGGTGGCACCAACCTTGACTTCCAAATGGAACCACAGTACATCACAGAAGGACAGGTGATGGAGGCTACCTCATGAATCTGAGGAGAACCTGGGAGAAGCTTCTGCTGGCAGCCCGTGCCATTATTGCCGGTGAAAACCTGGCTGATGTCAGTGTCCTATCACCCAGGAATCCTGGCCAGCGCGCTGGGCCGAAGTACGCTGCTGCTCCTGGAGCCACGCCTACTGCCGGCCATGTCCCCGCTGGAACCTCCGCTGACCAGATCCAGCCAGCCTTCCGGGGGCCGAGACTTCTGGTGGTGACCAATCCCAGGGCTGAGCACCAGCCTCTCACAGAGGCGTCTCATGTTCACCTGCCTACCATCGGTCTGTGGAGCACAGAACTCTCCTCTGCTCTGTGGACATTGCCATCCCTTGCAACAACAGGGGAGCTCAGTCAGTGGGTCTGATGGGGTGGGTGCTGGCCCGGGATACTCTGCGCACACGTGGCACCTGAGCTCTACTTCTACAGAGTTCCTGAAGGGATTGAAAAGGAAGAGCAGAGCGCTGCTGAAAAGGCTGTGACCACGGAGGAATTTCAGGGTGAATGGACGGCTCCCGCTCCTGAGTTTACTGCTTCTCAACCTGAAGTCGCAGGCTGCTCTGGCCACTGAATGGGTAGGAGCAACACCTGAGTGGTCTTAAGCTGCTCTTCCACAAAGGCAAACAAAATGGAAATAAGGTCGATGGAAAATAAAGTTTCTTAAAAAAAAAAAAAAGGGAACAAAGAAAGAAAACCCCTGCCTAATCCGTTGCTGTGAATTGCAGCATAGTGGCAAAAATCTTAAAAGATGTAATTGCCTCCTTTAGTGAGATTTGTTCATTTCTGAACCAAGTTGTTTATTAAACCTCATGAAATATATGATTGATTTTATGGCAATCCGTAGGAACACATTCCTTTAATAAATGGTAAGGTATGGAGAACAAATTAACTAAGAGCTTTCATTTCAAAGGAAAAGATTTAGAAGCACTAAAAGAGATTTTAAAAACAGGCATATTGTTAAATGTGAAAAAAAGACTAGATAAAATTAATAGACTGGATAAAAGTGTAAATCATGAAAATAGAATCCTCGTTCTTAAAGTATTTTGCATCCCTCATGTTCATATTTCACAATGCCTACCCATTTTTTGCAGAAAATTTTTATTGCTATTATTCATTCTGTCCTAGTTTATGGTGAAATATATCACATGTGCGCTGTGTAATTTTGCTTGTTTTTATTATGGTACAAATGATATACACTATTTTATTTAAATAAACTTTTAATCTTTGAATAGTTTTACATTTATGAAAAAGTTGCAAAGTTACGAGGAAAGTGTCCGTATTCCCTGCACCCAGTGTCCTCTTACATCATATGTGCATTTTAAAGGATACTAATTAGAATACTATGCATATCTACATGTGCATTTCCCAGCTTAGAAAGATAATATTGTCAACATTCATTTGCCCATCCAGGGTCCTATCTCTTCATCTCCCCAGATAAACACTGTCTTGAATTTGGGTTTTAGTCTCCGTCTCATGTTCTTTATAATTTGGTGTCTATTAAAGTGTTTCTGAGCTCCTAACCAATAAACTGTGGAAGCTTCCATAATAAAATTAAAACTTCAGGACTTTACAAAAACAAAAATCACCATTAGGTATCTCTGTTTAATCAATCATCTCAATTGGTGTCCTTCAATCCCAGAACATTTTGGGCATGAGATTCTACTGATCAATGAACACACACCCCGCACACACTAAGGCACCCTGACATTTCCAGGGCTGGGGACAAGAAGCCAAAAGAAAGCAGGAGACCTTCTCCTGCCCTTCTCCTCCCTCCTCTTCCCAGACTTGTGGTCCAGAGACTGGTAGAGGAGGTCCATCCTTCTGGAAGCCCCCTTAGACCTTTGGGCTGGCAATTCTGGATGCGGGGAGTGGACTGGTGGAGAGTGGGGTGACTAACTCTTCCCAGTTTTATCACTGGATGCCCTGAGTCCCAAGGCAAACTGTCACAGGTTTTGGCCCTAGAAAACCTTTCGCTCTGTGTGCCTGAGAGCCTCCTGTAATACTAGGATCCATATTATCCAGGTGGAAGGCTCTGCTTAAGTTGTTACTTCTTCAGCCAGTTTATCTTCAAGTAAATAAATATCCCATGTTCTGAGATACTTCCCATCGGTTCTCTTCCACAACTCTCTCACTTTGCAGTGATCTTATCAGCCTACAGTCGGCCTACCATGGCTGCAGTCTCTTCCACCAACCTGCATTGTACCTCCATTCCAGGCTGGTCTTGAGAGTGGCAGTCATGTTGGGAGAGGGGGCTGCTCAGAAATCACAGCATTCCGCCTATGCCATACCAGACTCCATTATCTCTCCATCATTTTCCACTTTTTCTCCCTCCAACTGAGTGCTTTTCAAAACTTTGGACTGTGTTGTGGTGCATGGTGCTCGACTTTTATCATTTATAAATTATAAATTTTATAAATCTGGGTTCTCCGGATTGAGGGCAGGCAAACGTCTGATTTCTGCAATATTCCCCCATGTAATCTTTGTGCTCTTGAATAACACACTGTGCAGCACAGACCAGAGGCAGTAGACCTTGGGTAGAATTCTCACACCCCCACTTGGGTAAATCAGACGTTCTCCATCCAGTGAACAGGCTAGACCACCATGAAGTCAAAGCCGACATCTTCTGGTGTGGTGACACTGAGTGATTATAATTTATCTGTCATCCTCAGAGGTGCTTCACATGCCGACTGCCTCCAGTAATGGATCCATCCGTTAATTCAGCATTAAGTATTCCCCAGAAATCTTCATATTTTAGACCTTCCATCTCAAACTGGTTCAGTGCTGAACTTCTCTCTGCTGTTGCAATATATTAACTTGTGGTTGCCTGTTATTGTAGACTAATGAGATGAACCTGGCTTGAACCCTTCTTTATTCTTAAAATCTCTTGCTTATTAAACATTGTAGCTAGGAATATGAAGTGCCTAATGATATGACGATGCGCTTTCTGTAAAGTTCCGTAATCTTTCTTTGTCACTGCGTTTGCTTAGTTTTATTCCCTACAGGCATATTGCACAATTTATTCTATTCTGAAATGGTTTGAAATGTGTCAGGAAACACTACCTGGAGAAAAGGAGATTAGCAGAGCTGTTTATATTCCTGGCATATTGTAGTTGCCCCCAAATATTATTGAACTATTATCCTCTCAGTTTTTACTTTAACATTCTTAATTGGTTAATAAGTCATCTAGAAAACATACCGAGGTTATAATAACCATCTCCTACACCACAGAAGAATTTAAGCACTGAAAATGTATGTCGTACCATGTACAATAAATTGATACTCCAAGAGCTCTCATCACCTTTTCTTGATATATCAAATTTGAAACTTCAGAGTCTCCCTTGGTTAAAATGTGATATTCCAATGTACCTGATGACCGTTTTCAATATGAATCCTGACCTTTACTTGCCACGTTAATGTGTTTTGTTAGGAAAATAAGCATTAAGGGGAGATATCGCCAGTCACAATATGTAATTATAATTGGGAAAGAGTGTGGATTGTATAGGTATTAGGAAGAAAAAGACTGTGGACTGTGTAGGAATTAGGAAGTTTCTGATTCATTTCTTATTCTTGAAACTGTAATAGTGCTTGACAACCATAACGGCAGAGAAAGATTAATGAAAAATACCTAAGTATAATATATGTGTTCATACTCCATAAAATTATTTATTTCACTTGGCTAGAGAAACACTTAGAACATCATTAAACCCCAGAGAATAATGGTTAATAATATAGTTCTTTATTACTTAAATAATTAGAAACAGGTCTTAGATAAGTGTTAGAAAAAAATCAATATAAATGGAGCATTCTTTTATGAGGCAAAGAATAAATAAAATCACAGTGAAATGTTTTTGACATTAAGTCATTATGATTTATTAAAATGCATGTGTGTATGGCTCTTATATGCATATGAAAATAAAGTATTTAATTAAATAGTCGGTAATTTTATTCCACGTCACTACATCTCCTTTCCCAAATAGTTAGCTTTAAATACCAAGGTATTTCACTGTTACTGATTTATCTTTTGTTATCTACAGTGCACATTTTCAATCTTTATGCCTTTTTTTGCATTCCAAAAGACTAAGTTCCTGTGTTTAAGTTTGATATATCATTTAATATTACATAATGATAATATAGTATATATAATATATAATTATAGCATATAATTATTATATATTATTATTCATACAAAGTATTTGTCTTCATCACCATAGGATTCACATGAAACCATGTTATTATAACATGAACCCTAAATCATGTTATTATAACATGAAATACTTTGTATGAATTGCAGTATGTCATTTAGATCAAATTAATGATGGCTGTGAGGGGCTCTTCCTCCCTCTTTTAATTTTAAGAAATTAATCAAGTGCCTTTTTCTTTTCTTTTTTCATAAGGAAGTTGTTTGTGCTACTAAAGCCTGATTCATTATGATATATCCTGATTTACTTTGTTTTGTTTTGTTTTGGTCAGGTTGTCCTAACAACAGCTTTGGATCCAAATGTAAAAATCCACTGGGTGGATTTCAGGGATGTATGAGACTCATTTCTATCAGTAACAAGGTGGTAGATCTGATTTCAGTTCAGCAGGGGTCCCTTGGAAACTTCAGTGACCTTCAGATAGACTCATGTGGAATCACAGACAGGTAAGGGCAATCTCATTTCTTTACTTTGACCTGTCCATTTTCAAACATTTGGCAGCATATTAAAATTTATATATAAAATGAATATGTTTTTAAACTTCTCTTTCCTGCCATCACCTGTTCCACAGGAACTGGATGATATTCACATTAGAAATAAGAAAGATATGCTTGAAAAGAAAAATACACTTTTAGTTTTATACTTCATATTTCCAGGGATAAAATTGAGGTAGAAGACATGTGACCATGTTATTTATATGTACACATGCTACCAGTTTACAAAAGGTAATGTTGCTGCTGCTATAATATTAGATGGGTGTCAGTGTATCAAAAATATATCATTAAACTCAGCAAATTAGTACAGTCTAACAGTAGTATTGATCACCACATACCAATAAGTCATAGACGGAATTGCTTCTCTGACAGCTGGGTAATATTTTCAGAGACATAGCAGTTTAACTGGTTGCTATGCTCCTAATGTGTACCTTTAACAACCCATTACTGTCTTCTCTGCAGGGAAAATAAAAAGAGCCTCTCCTCTGGAAGAGTTTGGAGTGGTAGTATTGATCAAGATATAAGGATGATCAAGTAGTTTCAATAGGAACTCCACTACAGGGCATGATAATTCAAGATTTGGAAGTTAGTTGTAGAGAACAAGTAAAACAATAATTGATAGTTAATAATTAAAACAATAATTGATAGTTGATAATTAAAACAATAAATTGATAGTTAATAATTAAAAAATATTTTTAGGCATGGGCATATTAGCCAAATAATCTTGCCAGTCATGCTTTCATATCAAGAGTGTTAATTTTAATTATTGAGTTCAATGGAGTGTCATAGCCATTACAGATAAAAAAATTAAGCAGTGTTGTGACAGACTTAGCCCCTACCCTGTAGTAGTGTTTTGTATAAGAGGGTATAAACTATATTTCTTCTCTATCGTTTCCTGGATCATTTGATTTTTGTACAGTGGGTATCTATTTTTTATAATCAGGAAAAATCAATAACATTATTTTCAGTTAAAATTGGAGAAATCCTATAAGCAAAACATGAAGTTTCCCATCCTTAGTTTTTTAATAGTAGAGGTGGCAGAAACCCCAGTATGAATGCCTTCTTGACATGCTTCACACTTTATTTTTTTATTCTGGGGTAAAAGAGAGCATTTCAAGCTTTGGTCTCAATATACCTTTCAATCTAAATTCTAAAAAGCATCAATAATCTGATCAGGGCTGTTCAAGTTGATACCAGAAGCTCCCCAGCTTTGTTGTCCACAGCACCCTATGTATTTCAGTGATTTTTCTCATCGTGTTCCAAGCCCAAATATAACTAACACTTTCATTTAAAAAGTAGCTTAGGTCCAAACAACTTATTTATGTACTAAAATTTAGTAACCCTTTCAAAAAGGAATATATATATATATTACATATATAATGTCTCTCTCTCTCTATGAAATATATATAATTCATATAATTGTAAATGTCGGTATATATATTATATATAGTATTTATGTAATTTAAAAATATTTTAATTTTATTTTGAATTAAACACAACTACTTCGTAATTACACGTGTTTACGTGTTGAGTACTGCACACCATTTCAAAGCTTGGGATCAGGTCAGACGCCGCCACCCTCACTTTTGCTCAACACTGATTTCACATGGTACTGGGTTGTTTTGTTTTTTTTTATCAACTACTGAAAATCCAGCTTCTTACAGATAGGACATCACTAAAAGGAAAGTATTACAATCTAACGTTGAAATTGAACTATCTCGAGCTAGGAAGTTGTGCAGTCTTGGTCAGATATTGAGTATGGCTGTATTTCTCTTGAAAAGTTAAAATATCCTGAGAGCCCCTGTGAGTTCCATTCAGCACCCTGGAGCACCCTAACACACTGCTAGGAATTCGTGTGTCTATCCAGTGTACCTTCAACATTCCTGGAGGTCTTCACTTTACTCAAAAAGTGAATAAAGACACCCCTCCCTCCTACTTCCTTCTTTTTTTCTCTCTTCTTTATTCCTTCTTTTAAATATTCAGTGTAGGAAATCAATATGATTAAATGTTGTTATTTTATGTAAGCTATTGATATTTTTGGCAACGTATTGAATTAGTGTTTTGTCACTGAGGGAAAAGAAAGGACTCTGATATAGTAGGACATCTTGAAAATGAAGCAGTCACAACTACCTGAGAATTGGTTGAAATCTGATGAATTTATTGATCGAAGGTTTGGTTCTGTGATTAAACCACCTTGACGACAGAGTAACCATGAGTCACGTTGAATTTACCCTTTCTGTAACTGTTGACATTCTTCTCTCACACGACCGTGTATAATTGATCAACATTTTATGATCGCTCAGAATGAAAAGTAGTGATTGCATCTGCACCTTTTCATAGGTGTTTGCCGAACTATTGTGAACATGGTGGTGAATGTTCCCAGTCCTGGAGCACCTTTCACTGCAACTGTGCAAACACTGGTTACACGGGAGCTACCTGCCACAACTGTAAGCCGAACACACCTGCTGCTTCTTGCCTCTGTTCTGATTTCCTTGTTCCGTTTCCCTTTCCACGGCTGTGTGCATGTTCCATGTATTCCGTGTTCCATATACTGGAATGCACAACTCTGAAGTTTAGCATCCAGTTGCTTTTTAGTTTATTTTCAATCCACACCTCTTTTCAAGAAGTTGTCAAAGTAGCTTATAGAAATAGATAACATAAAACAGGATAGAAAAGAGTAGGAGAGCTGGCAAAGGGGAAACATGTATAGAAAACAAAAGGCAGCTAAGGATAAACATAAACAATGCAGAATACGTAATCCTTCAGTTCCCTTGCAACCCCATTAATGAGGATAATGAAATAAGGATGGCAGATAATGATGTTCATCATTAAATAGTTCATTTTATTGAGTATTTTCTAAATGCCAGGCACTGATCTAATATTGTATATGTCCTAACTCCTTGAATTCTAATGACCACCTTAGTGGGTGGATGGGTACTATTATTATCCCCAGTTTACTAATGAAGTAACAGAGAGAGATTAATCACCTTGCCCCAGCCTCCTTAAATAGTTGAGGCATAGTGAGGATGTGAACACTTGCAACTCTGCTCCAGAGCCTGGGATCATAACCAACACTCTTCCCATATTATATAAACCATGCAATTTTTCTGATGAAATGTTCGCATGTGTTGTAAGACTCGTTTCATTTTGATGTCCACTTTTTCAGTATGTGTGATGGGGAGATCTAAGCGCCCATTTTTCTTTCCCATTTTTTTCATGTCATTACTGACCTTGCCAGGCAACTTAATTCCTACTCCTATCTCCTGTAGCCCTGACTTCAGGCAAGGGTATTATGTCATCAGACTCCTCATTCCTGTTTTCTTCACTGTGTGCTACTTTGTACTCCTGCTAGAGTTGAGACTGGAATCCTGGGCTCCCAGCCCTGGACATTCTGTAAGGGACCCTCAGAAGTCCTGATGCAGGGCTGGCAAGGGCGTGAGTGGGAGGAGCTTCCAGTTTCACCCTCGTACCTGTACCCCTGCAGCCAGAGCCATTCGTAAGGTGTCAGTATATCTGTTGGAGTGCCTCAGAATATCATAAAGAATGCCTGCTGTTGCTAAAGCCACACCTCACTGTAACCAGAAGCCAAGTTACTTGAGCCGGGTCACCCAGCTAGCCGTCTGTTTTACTTTCTTATATCCTCCGTCATCCTAACTGTAGTAACTAACTCAAAACAAAAAGCTAATTGAATGTGTTTTAACTATTTATTTGTAACTGTTATCAATGACCAAATCTAAATATAAACACAAACAACTCTGAGGAAAAAAATTAGATAAATCAGATATTTTCATCTGTGGCCACAGTTTGATGAGTAAGTTCTTGAACAGATTGTCCAAATGGAACTGAAGGGTTTTGGCCAGTAACCATTCTGAGAAATGGGGCCAGGATGACAAACCTGGATATAGTGAAGCCTTGACTATCGTTAGCATAAATAGGGGAAGGGGCAGGGATGCAGTCTTTAAAAGGTTTCATTAGATAGCAGGAAGGGAAAAATGAAGGGGGGGAAACCGGAGGGGGAGACGAACCATGAGAGACTGTGGATTCTGAGAAACAAACTGAGGGTTCTAGAGGGGAGGGGGGTGGGGGGATGGGTTAGCCTGGTGATGGGTATTAAAGAGGGCATGTACTGCATGGAGCACTGGGTGTTATACGCAAACAATGAATCATGGAACACTACATCAAAAACTAATGATGTAATGTATGGTGATTAACATAATAAAAAGAAAAAATAAAAGGTTTCATTAGAAAGTAATATGTTGTAAACAGTCATGTTATAAAGAGTCAAGCAATACACATAAAGTAAATGTATTCCTAATTACCCTCATACAATCACGTGTCCTTTCTACTACCAGCCCTGACTCTCAGGTCGTGAGTCTATCCTGCCAACCTCTTTCAAAAAATTTATGAACATATGTGTATGTGCATACAGAAGTGAATAAACTAACCATTTTTACATGCCCATTTCACTGCACAAAATATAAATGTGACTCTAAAACAATCCATGCTTATATTTTTGTCTATGTCATATATAAGAGAACAACATAAAACCATCAGACTGTGGAGGAATGGAGAAGTAAATTTGTATGATTATCCGAAATCAGTATAACACTGAGCAAATTAGTTACATTATTTCATATTGTTTAAGGTGTCATTAATATAATTTTCAAAAATTTGGACTAGATCAAGGAAAGACATTCAGGGCATGACTTATTTCTCATTTCATAAAATAAAAAGCTTGATGGAAATTATAAGTGCATGTGGCCAAGTGTTCAATGAGACATGTGCATCATATACAGTTGTTAATATCAAACTTTGTACATGGCAAATGTATAATTGTATACTCAAAAACATCCACTTATGGACTAAAACACATTGAGGCCACTTGAGGTCATATTTCATATAAATATTTCTTTTGCTTCCAGTTTTAATTAAATTCTCATTACAGGACATTACAGAAAGTTTCTTTTATGAAATACTTTTAAAATTATTGATGAGGAGCTTTGTCAGTCAATTTTTTAAAAGATTTTATTTATAGATAATTTTATATGAGAAAGGAGAATAGTTACATTATTTAAAATTTTTCTATTACATAATTGTGGATAAAAGCAGATTATTTTTTTCCTTTTCTTTAATTATTTTTTTTATTATGTTACATTAATCACCATGTGTCATGTCATTAGTTTTTGATGTAGTATTCCATGATTCATTGTTTGTGTATAACACCCAGTGCTCCATGCAGTACGTGCCCTCTTTAATACCCATCACCAGGCTAACCCATCCCCCCACACCCCTCCCCTCTAGAGCCCTCAGTTTGTTTCTCAGAGTCCATAGTTTCTCATGGTTCGTCTCCCCCTCTGATTTCCCCCCCTTCATCCTTCCCCTCCTGCTATCTTCCTCTTTTTTTTTTCTTAACATATAACATATTATTTGTATCAGGGGTACAGATCTGTGATTCAACAGTCTTACACAATTCACAGCGCTCACCATAGCACATACCCTCCCCAATGTCTATCACCCAGCCGCCCCATCCCTCCCACCCCCCACCACTCCAGCAACCCTCAGTTTGTTTCCTGAGATTAAGAATTCCTCATATCAGTGAGGTCATATGATACATGTCTTTCTCTGATTGACTTATTTTGCTCAGCACAATACCCTCCAGTTTAAAAGCAGGTTATTTAAGGAGATTATACAATTGTGTTTCAGATGTGAGGTTATTACAAGGTGACACTAGAATTAGAAATTCCAAAATGGAAGTCAAAAGATCCATTTGGATGGATGTCCAAAATGGATGTTACATTATACTTACAAGCATTTTGACATTTAAAACACATACCTTCTCTTTTGTTGTTTTACCTAATGTAAAAATTAATTTTTATTTTGACTAATCTCATATTTTCTTAACGACAAAAGGAAATGCTGTAGAATTTAACCTCATTCTGCCTTTTTCTGTATAACCTTTCATCCATATTAATTTTTTTTTAAAAAATGAGTTTTGTTTTAAAGTATGTTTTACCTTTTCTCATGGTCAGTAATATACATATTAAATTTCAAAACTTGGCATATTTTGTGTCCAAATTAAAATTTAAGAGATTAATTTTATACTATTCCATTTATGAGCATCCATTTTTTTTTTCTTACAGCTATCTATGAGCCGTCATGTGAATCCTATAAACACAGAGGAAATACTTCAGGGTTTTACTATATAGATTCAGATGGAAGTGGTCCCCTGGAACCCTTTCTTCTATATTGCAATATGACTGGTGAGTTAATCAATTTTCATTTAATAGTTAAATTTGCAGGAATGCTTTAAACACACAAATTTAAAATGAAACCAGTAGAAAGTTGACCTCCTTTGCAACTTGATTAAAATGTATATTGTTCAGTGGAAGAACTTAACAAAAATCTTTAAAAAATAGTTTAATGGTAATGATTTAGAAATGTTTCATTATTTTCAATGAATCTGGTATCTGTGTAGAACATCTAATAATAGATGTATCTTATTAAGTCCCCAAACAAAAAGGGCAGACTATTTCTCTGAGAAGACTGATACATGTGAAAGCTTTGAAAAATACTTATTTTTTAAATGTAGGTAAACATGACTTGTGTTCTTGAATTCTTACATAAATTTAAATAGGAATTAATAGTCATGGAAAATGTATTTGATTAAATTCAACATCCATTCATGATAAAAGAGAAGGTAAAAACTCAATAAATTACCAATAGAAGGAAAGTTCCTTACTTTGTGAAAGAGTACTAACAAAAAAATCGTATAGCACATATCACACTTTATGGTGAAATACTGAAAGCTTTACCCCTGTTACCAGCATTAACACAAGGATGCCTGCTATTATCACTCTGTTCGCCATTATATTGGAGGTCCTTGCCAGTGCAATAAAGCAAGAGAAAGAAAGGAAAGATGTAAGGACTGGAAGAGTAGAACTAAGATTCTCATTATTTGTCTATGACCAGGTTATCTATTGATTCTCATTATTTGTCTATGACTAGGTTATATTTTAGTACATGTATATATACTAATACATATATATATGTATATATATATACAGATAAACTATTAAAATTAGAGATATCACTGCATATCAAATTAATATAAAAATTAACTTCATTTCGTTTCTGTATACCAGCAGTAAGCAGAACGAAGTTTTAGAAGATTTTATTGTCAATCATAAAAAATCTCAAATACATGGTAATAAATCTAATGAAAAATGTGCATGACTTCTATATAGAAAAGTATAAAATGCTCATGAGATAAATTAAAATTCTAAATAAATGAGGAAATATAAAAATTCTATCAATTAGAAAACTCAGTATGGTGTAAATACCAGTTCTTCCCATGTAGGTTTTGATTTGGTACAAGTCTGAATTAAAGTTCCAGTGGGGTGTTTATTTGTTGGTTGATGTAACTGTTTTGGTGAAAACTGGCAAGCAGGTTCTAAAATTTATCAGCAAATTTGAAGGGACAGGAAGAACCAAATCAATCTTGAAGAATAAAGTTGAAGGACTCAACTCTAATAGATATAAAGACATTATACTGACAGGCTAAGTGAAACAGTGTGTGACTGGCATAAGGATAGACAAGTAGATCTGTGAAACAAAATAGTCTATAAACAGACTTACTCATATATGGATAGTTGACTTACTACAAAGGTGGCATTGATACACAGTGAAGGGAAGATGGTCTTTCAGCCAGAGGTGTTGGTGAGAGGGGTTGTAGATAAATGTCATAAAAAAGAATCTTGATCCCTTCATTATCAAACCCAAAACAATGGATTCTAGATGAACTGGGCTGTCTACTATAGTAGCCACTAGCAACAAATGCCGATTTCAATTCATATTTAATAAAAACTAATTAATAAAACTAAGTGAATGGAAATAAGCTTTAAAAATTAAAACTAATAAAAATAAGATTAAGTTAAATGCCCACTTTTTTCAGTCTCACTGGTCACATTTTAATTGCTCAGCAGCCACCTGTTCTCCATCACTGCAGAAAGTTTGCATTGAATAGCACTGTCAGGAAGTCACAGTTTTCTGAAGCAAAACAAACAGAAAAAGGAAATACTAAATTGAAGTAGCAGGTGTTTCAGAGGGGGATTCACTACTTAAGATCAGGCAGTGAATATCTGGGAAAAGAACATTCCAGGCAAAGGAAATAACAAGTACTAAGTGCTGAGAGCAGTGATCTTACCAGGTGCATTCAGAAAATAGCAACAAATCTAGTATGGTTGGAGTATGGCAAGTAATCGGGGAGTAGTGGGAGAACAAGAGACAGTCAAGTAAGGCAGGGCCAGGAGGGGAAGTCTCATTATTCTGAATGAGATGAGAAGACACCAGGGAGTTTTAAGCAATGATGGATGCCATCTGACTGCCTTTGGTAGGATCATGATGGCTCCTTTGTCGGAAGGTGCCCATGTAGGAGCAGAGGTACACACACACACACACACACCCCATATGCATGGATGTATATAAGGTATAGATCTATATGTATGCGTATATAATTTATGTCCACCTGTATGTCTGTAACAGGAGTAGAGACCTGCTTGGAGACCAGTTCAAGTAGTGTAAGAATCCATGCAAGACGATGGTGATGGCTTGCACTGGATAATAGCAGTGTGGATGGGGGAGGGAGGTTCGGCTTTCTCATTGGATATATGTGAGGTGTGAGGAAACAGAAGGAAACAAAAATAACACATTTCTTAGTTGGGCAACTGGAGTAGTTGAGTTGCCATTATTTGAGATGTGGTCAGAGAAGGTTTGAATGGGGGGGCGCCTGGGTGGCTCCGCGGGTTAGGCATCTGACTCTTGATTTCAGCTCAGGTCATGATCTCAAGGTTGTGAGATCCAGCTCTGCATTGGGTTCCGTGCTGGCTCAGCATTGGGCGTGAAGCCTGCTTAAGATTCTCTCTCTCTCTCTACCCCTACCTTAAAAAAAAAGAAAGGAAGGAAGGGAGGGAAGGAGGGAGGGAGGGAGGGAGGGAGGGAGAAAGAGAGAAAGAGAGAGATTTGAGGGGAAAGACCAGCAGCTCAGTTTTACAGTTTGAGTTTGACACATCTGTGACACGTTCAAAGGAGATACTGAGAAGGCAGTTGAACATGGGAGCAGAAGTTCCTTTGTATTAATGTGTAATTCTAAAAACTGGAGGATGGTGGTAAAACCATGGCAACAGATATTTATGGATATTAGAAAATTAGAATGTATCTTCAGAGATTTTTCATGTAACACAACCAGGTGGCTTCCATTTTCTTTCACGACCATTGAAGACGTTGCCTATCTTAGTGTGTTTGAGCTGCTGTAGCAGGATAACCGCAGACTGGGTAGCTTACAAACAACAGAAATTCATTCCTTACAGTTTTAGAGGCTGGGGAGCCCAAGGTCATGGCACCAGCATGGTCCAGTGAGGGCCTCTTCTGGGTCACAGACTTCTTGTATGCTCACATGATGGAAACAGCTCTGTGGGATCTCTTTTTTAAGAGGACTAAGCCCATTCATGAGGCTTCCACCCTCATGACCTAATCACCTCCGCAAAGCACCCCGTATTAATACCATTCATTATCTTTGAAGGTTAGGTGGTTCAGCATACGAATGAGGGGGCACAAACATTCAGAGCATAGCACTGCCCCAAACACCAAAGCCACCTTGGACAGCTGATGATTCCCACGTTTTTCCCCTCTACTAAGTTCCCCCTTCCACACGATACAGATTTCCAGGCAGCACCTTGAGTCAAGAGGTTCAGACAGAATGGTTGGGGTGAGACAATAGGATCAATATTTTACAACTCTTCCCAATTGATTCTTAAGTGTACCCAGCTCAGAGAATTGCTGTTTTGGGCCTGTGGTTCTCAAGCTTTACAAAACAGAGAATGGGAGAATTAAACATAGTAAGTTTGAAAATACCTCACAGAGAGGAAAGGAAAACTTTGCAAATGAAATACAGGACTTCAGGTGTCAACTAACTTTTTGATGTTTCCTGTTTGTCCAGCTTGGGTTGTGAATGAGCTTGAAGAATCTATCAGTGCATCCCTGTGAATCCTGTCTTCCCACAAATGGGTCCTGTAGTAGTCACATGCACGAGCTTTAAAAAGTTTGGATTTTATAAATCAGATACCTCTAAGTTGATAAATATCTCGAATCTTTGAAACTTTCAGAAACATAGTAGACACACACATACACACACAAATACACACACATGCACGCACACACACACGGTTCTCGTTATCCATGATAGTTGTGTTCTGCAAAGCAGCCATAGACACTGAATTAGCAAAAATTGGACCATTTGCTCCTAGGGGAAATGCAGTAAGATTAGGTTCCTGTGAGCCTCTGGTCACAACATTCCCATCAACCGATCAATACATAACCTCGTTTGACTTGTGTTTCAGGTTGAAGACACCTTATTTAATACATAATGTACTGTTAATTCATCAACATTGAACTCACAGCCACCAGCACAATAACTCCCACCTCAGTGAAGCTTATTCTAGCATGTGTGTTTCCTTGTGAAGCATATCACAGCCTCCTTTTGCTTGGGATACTAGACAGCTCTTCAGCACTGCCCTTGGAGGCCATTTTAAGCAGTGAAATCATCAAGAAGAAGCACAGAAATGGAAAAAAACATGGCACTGAATAGACCACAAATGAGATACATGTCACAGTATGAGAGTTGAAACAAGGAGACAACGTGTGGCTTGGTTCAGCTTCAGCTGGATACGTGTCTACTGGGCAACTCAAGCTTTCTGCTACTTTGTGCATGTCTGCAGATGTCCAAGAGCACCTTGATTTGGGGGGTACAAATAAATTGTAGTGAGTAGGTGATTCACAAATAATGAGGACCTGCAAATAATGAGTATTGAGTCTATACACATACAGACACACATATGCATGATATCTTTCTATGGAATAATTCCAAAATTTATAGGCCAAGTGAACTTACATTATCTAAATGATAAGGCAATTATCAATTTCATTTTATTGAAGGAATTATTCCATTTCTATTAAATCAACATTTACCTTGTCATATTACTTTACCAGGTATGTGCCTTAGTCAATGAAGTTTCATGCTAACTCTGTAAAAACTCTTAAGAGACATGAAGGAAATATGTATATACACACAGAGAGAGGTGAAAGGTGCTTCAGCAAAATTATCAGAAAGTATTGATACAGAAGAGGACATTCACAACATTTAAAGCCATTTGAAAAGCAAGCCATTGAGGGCAGAGACACAGATAATCCAGGAGGAGACAGCTAAGTGTCTTCAGAGGCCCCGGAATATTGAAATACATTCACACTAAAGTGACAATCCCAGAATGTAACAACCCAGTGAAAAATAATGTTACAGCTTGAAACGTTTCCTATTGATCTGGTTTTGCAAATGAGGAAAGCAGGGAGGTTGGGTAAAGGCAGGCTAAAGAATCATTAGGGAGCAGTGAGGGACTAAAACCTCTTTTCTCCCAGCCTGAACATTTTTCTGCTAGAAAAGGCTACCTTCTATCAATGTCTCATTGCTTGTAGCCAATAACATATTCTCTAGTTATATAAATCAAGTATAATAATTATAAAAACAAGACAAAATTTTGAATCAGTAACTTGCAAATATGTAACTTTAAAAAAATCCAGTTACGAGTCTAGAATTAGTGTCAAACAAATGATTCCACGTGGATTTAAATACCTTTAAGCATTACAAGCTGAAAACTACAAAGGAAACTTCTTTTGAATGGATAATTTCCCAAACTCTGTTAAAGATGGAAAATTCTTTCTAAACAGAGTATTGTAAATATAATTTTAAAATAAGTAGTCAGGATAACATGAATCCCAGTTGGTCTCCCTATAGAAATGTGCACGGCTTTTTTCTTCTACACGAAATCCACTGCTTTTTCTATAATGAAATGGTTTTACGTTCAAGATGTTTCTCATTTCAAACATCGCATTGTTAGGACAGTTGTTTTAGTGGGGAGCGATTGATGAGTGCTAGGGCCTTGGCTCTCAGACTTTGGTGCAAGTGCTAATTCTCTGGCTTTAACTCACTCTGTCCCACTGCACCACCACCAAGATGCCTGGATTGAGTTTTGCTGACTCAGTAAATTGGAGGACCAAGGCCTGGGTCTCTGCTCTCTGAAGGAGCTCTCCGTGTGCTTCTGAGACAGGAGCTCCTGAGACCATCCCCTGGGAAGGCTGGAGAGTATGAGATTAATAACAATAAAATTATTTTTACTTTAGGGATTTCAACAGTAAGGCCTTCTTGATAGCTCTGAGAGTTAGTAACTAACGATCATTACTCAGATGCAGCCTTGTTGACATCAAGCTCTGCTCCAGAATGCTGGCTGTTCCTCCCTTTCATCTCCCAGGCTTTCCTGAACACAGCGTTTCCTACCTGACCTCCCAGCTTTTAATCACATCTATCACCCTCTGCTGTTAATCCTGAAGGAACAGAGCTCTGCAACTGTGTTGCTTAAACAGCATGTTTTTTCTTTACACTGTTATCATGCTAAAAAATAGCAGCCAGTAGAAGATAAATCAAGTTCTTAATTACTCAGGTGCTTCACATACAATCTATATATTCAAAGTCTCTTCAGAGAGACACACTGGTAGACTCAAACTGCCTTTCAGTGTTTGAGTTCCGTACATTTTTCTGCCCATTGCAGCTGTCTTTCCTGACTCACGTCCCTTTGTCTGCTTTACTGCAGCAACTAACTCTTTACATTTGGGTAAAGGACAGTTTTCCCAAAAAATAAGAAATAAATAAAATAAAAACACGACTCTTACACAGATATAAAAATAAATACTAAAAAACGTAATTTAAAGATTTTGTCTAACACATTATTAATGAGGAAACTGGTAAGTGGTTACAGCCAGTCCAAAGGAGAATCCAAGGAACAGACATATCTGTACATCAGTAATATTGAAATTAATGTGCAGATGGAGGCGGGACTGGCTTCTTCCGTAGTGGGTGGGGGGGGAGGGGAGTCTATCGAACCTCTGCCAGGTGGCATTTGCTAGTGTATGGACAATAGTTTCTTGAGAGGAAACAATGCCTTGCTTGCTAAGTAAATAAGTAAGTGAGGCAAATAAATAAATAAGTAAATCTGGAAGCCCTTGTTAAAGGATAATTTCATATAAATATGTCTTGGAAGTTAGAGATAGTGACTTTCTCTGGAGAGATTAGAAGGTTTATTGTCCCCGGATGCATTTGCCTACATTCTAAAAGTGACCAAAAAAACCCTACAGACTGGTGCCTCTCCTCAGAGATCTCTTGTATTCCAGAGCCAGAATTCCTCTCTGCCTCTGTGAAGGGGAGGAGAAGATGTGCCAGCCGTCTCCTCTAACCTCCACGTCTCATAATTTGGAGGTTTCCTCTCTCTCTTTTTTTAAAAAAGATTTCATTTATTTATTTGAGAGAGAGAGCACACGCATAAGCAGGGGGAGGGGCAGAAGGAGAGGGAGAAGCCGACTGCCTGCTGAGCAGGGAAAACCCAACACAGGGGGCTTGATCCTAGGACCCCGAGATCATGACCTGAGCTGAAGGCAGATGCCCAACGGACTGAGCCACCCAGGTGCCCCGAGGGTTCCTCTCTTGTGGAACAACTCCAGCATGTACAGGTGCATCTGGCACTCCTCTATTGGACTCTGGGAAACTGAGCAGTAGAGAACAGATGCTGCTAGGATTTTCTGTGAGCAAATAGTCCCTGATCCAGGGACTCCCGTGTCTGTTAGTGAAGCTCTCGATCATTCATCTGTCTACAGCTAAATCTGTCTGGATAGATACAGATAAATCGATTTAATTCAGATGGGAGGCAAGATAACTGGTTAACTTGCAAGTAGGATAACATCGCATACCCTTCATAGTTTCAGACTTACTAATTTGCAAAACTATCGTTTACAATTTACAGAGTTCTAAAACAGTTACAAGGCACCAGAAGTCTCACAGCACCATAGAATCAGGGGATCAGTACTCTAGTCTGGACGGCATATTGTTTTTATTCATTTATTCCCTAATTTCTTTTTTTTACTTTTTTTTGATGTAGTGTTCCATGATTCATTATTTGCCTATAACACCCAGTGCTCCATTCAATACATGCCCTCTTTAATACCCATCATTTCTTTAATGTTTTCTGCATGTTGTGCCAAGCCCCTGTGCTATTTGCTACAGATACTGTGGGTAGCAAATCAGAAACTATCACTCTTCTCGTATAGCCTACAGATGAGTGGAGAAGACCCATAGAATAAGTCACAAAATACTGAATTACAAATTGTGAGAAAGGCTGTGTCCTTTACAGTTATAATTTCTAAACATCAGGTAATGCAGTCATGTCTGAAAAAGCAGTAAAGAGGCCCTGGGTTAGTAATTTTGAGGGATACCCCTGTTAGCAAAGCACATGAGATTTGGAGCATGGCTGCTGGGCACCCATTTCCAGTGTCCATAACCTGATGTGATGATTCCATTGTCTTTGCTTTGCCCTGGAAATCTAGATTATCCAATAAATGCAGCATTTGTTTAACTTCATATTTTGTAGCACTCTTTATTAGAAAATGAAATCACTTACAGAAACTACCATAATACTGAAATTTTAGAATGTCAAAAGTAGAAACATTTCTGTGTGCTGTCCTTTAAGGATTGTCCAGCGCCCTGGCCTTGGATGAAATTTACGACACCTTAAAAGACCTTTGGAATCATGTGTTAATTGTGACCCCGTGGATGCTGAATGGCAGGGAAGGCCCTCTCCCTGTGACCCAAAGGCAAAGAGACAAAGGCCTCACGCAGGTATATTATCCTGCTCCTTTGGCAGCTGCTCAGCCAGAGCCGAGCTTCTTCATGCAGGCCATTGATTTACCGCAAGGAAAGAAGAATGTTCTGTCGAACAAAAAAAGCAGAGTCCAGTGGAGGTTAGGCTAACAGATTTGCCTGGTTAATAATCCTAAACTTCTAATAGCCAGGGTTGAGTTGGCTAAAATCAGAGAATTTCAGACCTACCCTGTGGTCTCCTATATTCTGCCACTTTATTTTCCAAACTTTGGAAGTGGAGGCTCAGATTTTACCTGACTTTTCTTAAGCTCACATTCCACTCCGGATCTCCAATTCAAATATCCTGATGGTCTCTATACCATATCAGTGTCTGGCCATCCACAATTAATGCCGTTAGCTTATATATCATGTCCTCTTGAAGGAAATTAATTTACTGATAAAGCTCTACTGTTAGCCAAAATGCAAGGCAGCAATAAAAGTAACAGCTGTTGTTTCCAAGAAAAATAACGATGCGACACAGAAGGTAATAAGGCTGTCAGAGTTGTCTCCTGTCTTATTTAGCAGACCTCTATTCAAAACTGGTGGTGACCTGGAGGGAGGTGGGAGTGAAATTTCTTACCTTGTCCCGATTGCCGATCCGTGTGAACGTATTAGCTAAAAAGAGGGGAGGAAATTCTACCTACTGTTTTCCTCCAATTTGGAATAGTCCTCTGTAATACAGAAGAGTTATGTGACTTAACGGCATATATATAGCACGGTTTTGACAACTTCCAATCTGTTTCCTACCTCTTAAATCAGAGGCCTTTTGATTAATCTGTTCATGTGCTTTCATCTATCACAGTAAATATAATGTGAAGTCAATTGCTGGGGAAGTTGAAGGCTAGATACAATATGCCTATCTTCTGTTACAAACATTGTAGGATTTTTATTTCATTTAAAAATTTTGGTAATCATTATGATGGTAATGTTTACAGACATTCGGGTGTCAATGGCGATTACTCTAGTAAGTACTCGGAGGTACTTTATTTTTTGTGTTAGTTGAGTTGCTGCTGCTGTGTCAGATGTGTTCAGCTCAAGGGAGTAACTTCCTATGGCCCTGCATAATGATGCATATCACACAAACCAAAATGAATATTTAAAATTCGATTTAAAAAGAAATTGATGTGCACTCATAATTAAATGTTGTCTGAAGAGAGATATATATAGGCCATAAAAATTTGACTTTCCTTTTGCTGGTAACAGGAATGATTTTTAAGATTAGAAAAGTCATTGCTTACATTATATAATTGAAAATATTTTAGAATTTCAAAGATACACCTTTCCCCCCCCCCACATTGTAACAAACCTGAATTTGGGGTGTATCAATAATCAGCAATGCTTTATAATTATAACAATATAATTTTTTTTCTTTTCTAAAATAAAATCACGACACATCTTTAAAAAGGAGAATATTGGATTCGATGAAATGAAATGTGTCACAAATTTTAATAATTTGTTTCCTTAATAGTTTTCACCATAAACATTTTCTGGTTAAATTATCTACAAAAGTAAGATAAGATCACTGCAAATGCATGGCAGTCATATAAACTTCAGGGAAAAGAATCACTTTGCTATAATTGAAAAATTTTAAGAATCCATCTGTATTAATTCTACCTCTCAGAGAGGTTTGATGACTAGAAAAATTTGACTCAGATAAAAGGTGATTTTGATTTTCTTTATTTATTTTAACTTTTGCAGACTAGTGATGGTCTCCTCTCTTTCTTCCCCATTTCTGCATACAAGAAACTGCATGGACCGTCATCCGGCACAATGGCTCTGACTTAACAAGAGTCAGAAACACTAACCCAGAGAACCCATATGCTGGGGTTTTCGAGTATGTGGCCAGCATGGAGCAGCTCCAGGCCACAATTAACCTTGCGGAGCACTGTGAACAGGAGCTTACCTACTACTGCAAGAAGTCACGACTTGTCAATAAACAAGGTAAGGAAACTGAGGCATCTGTCCTGCTGTGCGCCTTGCACTGTGCACTTGACCTCACCAGCTCCTGTGGATATTAATGATGCCAAGGTGGTGGCATATAGCCCCTTGAGAGTGTCTGCCCCCTGTACGCTTAGCAAACATGTCACAGTCTGGAAGCCACAGCAGTGCTTTTGCCTGAAGAAAAGAACAAGGTCAGTTTACGCTGGGCTTTGTTTAAAGCCTTGATTGCCTTCAGAGTCTCTCTGTGTCCTTCATCAGAGAACTCTACAGAAAAGGGCTTCACTGGGCTTCTCGATGGATGCTCAGTGTTTGTCCCTTATAAAGGGCAAGTGACATATATGGTTTGTTCTGTCATGCAAAAGAGCTAACGAAAATATGACTGACTTTTCTGAAAGTGACTATTCTGTGGGACTCTTCATGGATTATTGGCACTTAGCCGCTGGGTAAAACTGTAAATTAAAATAGATTGCCAGAAACAGTTTATTCAGCAATTTAAGTAGGAATCAGAAAACCTCTTTTAACTCTTTCTTTTATTCTACTTTTAATAACTCCTCAATTCTGTTTTTGGTTTTGTTTTCCCTTTAGAACATCTCATTATGTGACAATATCTTGGGTCCCCCCGGTTTTGCCTTAGTGTGGGCCTTAGTGACACTCTTGAATTACTGCAGGAACTTTCCAGCTGGCCTCCTGTAGGCATCTCTCCATACCGTCTCACCACCCAGTATGCCCCCTACGATGGGAATTAACCTCTAAGAAACTCTGCTTCCATCCTGACACTTTTCTACTTACAAAGCCTGCTACCTTCCTCTTCACTGTCTGTCCCAAACAGACTCTTCTAGCTGGATATCATAAGTGCATATTCGGGACCCACACCCTGCTGATGCCAGTTTCATGCCACTCCCCAACACACTGTTCTCTAGCAGCAATATCGAGGTATATTTTTCTTGAGAAATTAGAGATGATTCTAAGACATCTGCATGATAAAGCCACTTGGTGAATGTTTACCCCTGTTTATTATCTTAAGAGAGGTCCGGATAGCATGACAAGAATTTTAAAAGACGTGCATTTCATATGTGAATATCGTATGTCATGTAGATCAAGCAGAGAGATTTTGAACTCTTGGGATGACAACCGAGCTGTCGTTTCTAGTTAAGCACCTTTTCCACTTACTGTCCACCCACACAATATAATTGGATTATTCCCCCCCTTTTGCCTGGCTTCACACCCTCTCCTCCTTCTTTTCCTCCATCTTCTGCTATGTCATAAGGTCCTCTTCTGGCCTTTCGCCCTTCCCATCTTGCTGGTCTCCCCGCAAATCTTATCCCCTTGGAAACTCAATCCCGTTTATGAATGACCATCAGATAGTTGTAGTGCAAAGAGCTTAAGATTTGAAGGCGGGGAGAGATGTAAGTTCAAATTCCAGGGCTCTTATTAAGTAGAGAGCTTGGTTAGATTAGTCTGTATCGGCTTCGCTTTCTCTTCTGTGACACAGGGCCAGTAATGGGGTGTGGCGGTGATCGGGTGGCATTACACAACGCATACAAAGTGCCTGAAGTGAGTTTCTCTTCCCAGCTCTCTGGTGCATCACCGTTATAGTTAACGTAGCAGTTTAGTAGGCGAGTGATTGTTCACTTGTTCATTGTTGCTGAATATTGATCTTGGAATCTAAACACATAGATAAATACGGAATTGTATTCTAAGAAGAGTGAGAACCTTAATTATAGAAGGATAAATGAATGGGATGCAACAAAATGAATGGAATTGCTTAACTAGAAAAGAAAGATAAAAGGGAAGACAAACATCAAAGTCACAAAAGAGCCAAACTCTGAAAGAACCAGAAAACAAAATCCCCACAGGGTTACTGAGCAAACACCACACAAAGAGGGCAATACAGAGCCGGAAGGACCCCTACCTTCGTGGTCAGTGGTGTCCTTGTATCTTTTACTAAGACTCTCCTGGCATTTTAGCCAGGCTTGAGAGCCACTAGTAAAGAAAATAACTTCTAGAAAAGGCCATTGAACAAAGGATGATGATAATTGTCAAATACACAGATTTTTTTCTTTAAAGTTTTTTATTGTTATGTTAATCACCATACATTACATCATTAGTTTTTGATGTAGTGTTCCATGATTCATTGTTTGTGTATAACACCCAGTGCTCCATGCAGAACGTGCCCTCCTTAATATGCATCACCAGGCTAACCCATCCTCCCACCTCCCCTCCCCTCTAGAACCCTCAGTTTGTTTCTCAGAGTCCATCGTCTCTCATGGTTCGTCTCCCCCTCCGACTTACTCCCCTTCATTCTTCCCCTCCTGCTCTCTTCTTCTTTTTTTTTTTTTTAACATATAATGTATTATTCGTTTCAGAGGTACAGGTCTGTGATTCAACAGTCTTGCACAATTCACGGCGTTCACCATAACACATACCCTCCCCAGTGTCTATCACCCAGCCACCCCATCCCTCCCACCCCCCACCACTCCAGCAACCCTCAGTTTGTTTCCTGAGATTAAGAATTCCTCATATCAGTGAGGTCATATGATACATGTCTTTCTCTGATTGACTTATTTCACTCAGCATAACACCCTCCAGTTCCATCCACGTCGTTGCAAATGGCAAGATCTCATTCCTTTTGATGGCTGCATAATATCCCATTGTGTATATATACCACATCTTCTTTATCCATTCATCTGTCGATGGACATCTTGGCTCTTTCCACAGTTTGGCTATTGTGGACATTGCTGCTATAAACATCGGGGTGCACGTACCCCTTCGGATCCCTACATTTGTATCTTTGGGGTAAATACCCAGTAGTGCCATTCCTGGATCAAATGGTAGCTCTTAAATACACAGATTTTCCTCAGGTCCTTCACCCTAGAATTCATGTAGAATGAATTTGAGTTGGCAAAGAGAGAGAACAATTTGCATTTTGAGTTCACAATAAGAAATAAATGGAGAAGAACAGGAAGGAGATGTCAGACAAGTTAAATTTACAGTTTCAGATCTTGAAGATATCGACCTTTTAAGTAATAATGTTGTGCCATTATTGTGGATGAATAAGGTGGGATGTGTATGTAAATACATTTTCAGCAAGCTGTGGAGCTGTGACTCAGCACATTGAAAAGATGGCCAATGTGGATACTCAAGTCATTTAGGATTTTAACTACAGGAAGTGGAACGTCTGACCATGATCACCAATATTTTATAATTTTAAATTTTTTAAAAGATTTTATTTATTTGAGAGAGAGAGAGAGCGCACAAGCACTGGGAGTGGCAGGCAGAGGGAGAGGGAGAAGCAGGCTCCCCACTGAGCAGGGAGCCTGATGTGGGACTTGATCCCAGGACCCAGCAGTTAAGGCAGACGCTTAATGACTGAGCCACCCAGGTGCCCATTGTAATTTTAATTTTTTACTTAAAAAATTTCTCATGATTTTCTTCATTCTTTCTTATACTTATTTAAATTCTTTAGGACACTTCAAAAAGTCTTAAAGGGAACCAAATGTATTTGGTACCTTTAAAACATTCAGTGGTATCTATTTTATGGGGAAGATCAGAAATTTAGAGGTGACAATATTATTCAATATTTAGAAATAATTTATTTTCTTTTTAATCTATGAACACATAATGTTTTAAGCAATATATTGAAAAATATCTATTAAATGTTTCAAGGTGGTTTCACCATCTGTTGATGAGTTAATCCTGTAATTTAAAAAAAAGATGAAAAATCTTGATTTTAATGTCTCTGTCCATACACAAGCTTCCAATTAACTCGAGTTTTTTGGCATGGTATGGGCTGGTATGTATAGTAACACTGGGAGAAGAGTTGTTGGCATTAGTAGAGGTTTGATCTAATAGTAAGTTGTTCTAAGCATTTTCTTTCTTAGGTAAGGGAGAAATTAGTACAAGTCCCAGATTTTCAGTAGGGCTCATGGCAATAACTTAGAAGTTTTGAAAGTCAACAGAAAAATGATCTAACACCTTTGAGGAGCTGACTGATTTGATGTCACATTCTTCTCATGCCCTGATTATCAAATGACTATGATTTTTCCTCTCTACCTATTGTTTTTTTTCGAAGACAGATGGCCTGCTTTCCTCACCTGAATGTGCTGTCTGTTCTTTGCTCTAGTTCTTTGGCATCATGTTTAGTCATAACTCTGAGAAGGAGCTGGAAGCTGAACATTCATCATAGAAAGAAATGCATTTGGCTAAGGGAAATTCTGTTTTTGAGTGTAGTGTTTGCTTCAGGCATAAAGATCTTTCAGTGTTATTTCTGTAGTCTCCAAATAAATAGCCAAGCCATTAAATGGAAGAAAAAAAATACATACTTCCAAATAGATCTTAAATCATAACAAGGGAGTGCCATACCATGCCTAATGTTTAATAAACAGCTAATATGTTTTTAGCTAATAAATATATTGAGATAAACTACTGACTTTCCATAACATTCCATAATGTTTTAATGGGTATTTCATGATCTCAACTCAAGTTTGTTCCTGATATGTTAATTACTATGGTTTATATTTTGATATCTTCTTGTTTCAAAAATTATTTTTAAAGAAATAACATATGTGAACTGCACTCAAAACATTTTTTAAGTACCATGCCTGAACTAAATAGGAACTGCTGATTTCTTTCCTACTTAAAGAAAAATACATTTTCCTTTTAAGCTTAAATAATAAAACATTTTTTAAAAAGCTTTCTTAAGGCAATGCCAGCAAGAGCCATGTTTGGAATATCACTGCATCAAATCAATCTTTCTTTTCCTTCTCTTACTCTTTTGAATGATTTGGGAAGGAAGGGAATGACCTGGGCTGGAAGGCTGAGGGGTATAGAGCAGATGTCACATTTCTCACATTTGTCTTTCAGATGGAAGCCCTCTGAGTTGGTGGGTTGGCAGAACCAATGAAACGCAAACGTACTGGGGAGGTTCTTTGCCAGATCCTCAAAAATGTACATGTGGATTAGAAGGGAACTGCATCGATTCTCAGTATTACTGCAACTGTGATGCTGACCGGAATGAATGGTGATTTCCATATGATTTCCTTATGCAAAATAAAGTTTATATTTAAAAATGACTCACTCGGAACGTACAGTGTAGTGAGGCAGATACTGAACAAATTAGTACAATGAAGAAATTAGATAAAGGTGTGTTTTGATGAAATCTGTTACAATCAATCTGAATCCTAAAAGTTAAGACCAATTTTTTTTTAATTTTTTGGTAGTGGACCATAAATCATTACAGTTTATTTTTGTAATAAGATGAAATAGAGGCATCTGTTTCTTGTTTCCTCTTCATTATAAGTCAGTTATCATTCTCTTAAAATTAAGTGTAATTAAGAATTCTATTAGTCTCAAAATATATTTATAAGCATTAATTACTAAAGGACATTTCTTCAGTAATCTGCCTATAAAACCTTTTAAACAGGTGAACTCAGAATTTCTTACAATTATTTAAACATATAGCTCTAATTTTTTTAAGGACGAACCATGCTGCAAAGAACTAGTATTCTATTTATTATATCTTGAAAAAGGAAATCTAAAACATTTAGGGATTTTAAAACTGAGTCTGAAACAGTCTTTTAAGTAGAAGTCTTATGTATATGTTTGCCTTCGAAAAATTAAAAAAGATATTATATTTGAGACTAGAATTGAAATGTATATTGATTTTATTTATTCATGAAGTGAAATGTTTTTCAGTTTTTCTTTAAGGGTTTATTTATTTATTTATTTGACAGAGAGAGAGCGAGCGAGAATAGGAACACAAGCAGGGGGAGTGGGAGAGGGAGAAGCAGGCTTCCCGCCGAGCAGGGAGCCTGATGCGGGGCTCGATCCCAGGACCCTGGGATCATGACCTGAGCCGAAGGCAGACACTTAATGACTGAGCCACCCAGGCGCCCGTTTTTCAGTTTTTGTATTCACATTTCAACATACCATATGCATATCCTACATCCTACATAAGCAACTTTGAACATAAGAGTTATTTTTAAAAATACTAATAGTCTGGCACAGAAATCATTGATTTGGTTACAGAATGTACATTAATTTCAGTAACACAGTCTGTTGTTAATTGAGCTCATATTTTGAGTCATGTGATACTCTATGTATTTATTTGGCAAACATCAAGGCTGTATTATATTAAAAAACAGATTCTTTTAGGATACCCTAAAAGGAGGTATCCATATGGAGTCATGATTAGACTTTTAGTGTTAAATGTTTGGTATGAAGAATATTGTCTTGCTTGCTTGAGCTCCAATTTTTCAGAATATCTACTTCCTTTGGAAGGCACTCTTTTTCTCACTGCCTTCACACACACACACACACACACACACACACACACACACACACACAATGCCTACACAATAATAATGTATTCTAAAATGCAAATAAAATGCTAATAGCAATGCTTAACTGGAAAAAAATTCACCTAATCACCAAGAATTCTCCAATGCCTTTATAACATACTATTCATCAAAAATAATTTTTAAAAAGAAAATTTTGAAACTTCTCATATTAGATTCTGCTCATTGTGAAGTGGCTTGCATAGAGCTAACCTTCCTCAGATATATTTATAATTCCAGGAAATATATTTATAAAAACACCTACTTGAAGAAAGTGGGGAACAACCAAATGTTGTGGGGGGGACCTGGACCCTTGAAGAAGGGAATCCAAGTGGATGAGGTAGATGTTTTACATGCCTTTTCCCATGAGGGCGCTAACCAGATCACATGCCATGAAGTGGTTAGGGCTCTAAGGGAATACTAGATCTTTTTGGCATGAGGTAGCCGAGGACAAAAATTGGGGCTGCCAAAATGACTGAAAATTGAGGAGGGAGTAGAAATCCCAGAAAGAAGAAAGCTACCTGGGCGGAGTTCAGTCTATCAACTCCACTCAGATCCCTGGCTGCCCTGTACTGCACATGCACAGGGGAGATTTCTAGGAATCACGCAGACAGCTATAGCTGGAAAACTGAACAAGCTCTAGAGACATTTCAGTGGCAACTATCAGAGGAGAGAGAGAATTTGGAGTTTAAGTCTCATTAATTGAGATGGGCTTGTAAGCCCCTTTGCTTTCCTCAGAAATGACAGAGGGTTTGTGTCTTCACAGCAAAGACCGTGTTCCAAAACTGAATATGATTGAAAACTAAGAAGAAAACTGATGACAGCCCACCAAAGATGGTATAAAACCAAACCTCCACAATTTATTATGATAAGACTGTGATTTAGCTGTCTGTGGAAAAAAAAAGGAAGTCTTCAGAGAATGATAACAGAATCCAGAGTCTCCATAGTGTATCACTCATAATATTCAGAACATTATAACAATTGTTACATATTCCCAAAAAGAGTAAATTTGATCCAAAGTCAAGAAAAATAATAGTAGTTATTAGAAATAGACCCTGGAACACTGATGTTTGATTCGTAGGCAAAAACTTTAAAGCAGCTATTATAAACATGCCTGAAGAATTAAAGGTAAAAATAACCACAAGTGAAGAGAGGGCATACTGAGCAGATAAATGAGAACTGTATTCAAGAAGCAAATATGTTTTGGGATAGGAAAGCACAAGACTGAAGTGAAAACTTTCCTGGAAGGACTTGAAAATAAGATCTAGCAGAAGAAATCTTCAAAGAACCTGAAGACAACTTCATCAAAATCATTTAATCTGAGGAACATGGCAGGTGGGGTGGGGGGGAAGGTTGGAAGAAACATTAACAGAACCTTTGTGGGTTGTGAGAAAATATCAATGATTTAACAGGCAAGAAATCAGAGTCTCTGAAGGATAAGAAATAAAACAAGGCAGAAACTGTTTGAAGAAACAATGGCTGGAAATTTCTCAAATTTGTTTAATAAATGTCTGTGGTAGCAAGTCCCCAAGATGGCCCTCCATGAGCCACGCTGCCAGTTATTCACACCATTGTGTAATTTCCTCCCTGTGAGTGTCGCCTGAACCTTGTGACTCGCTTCAAATAAATAGAATATGATAAGAGGGATGAGAGTCACTTCTGAGATTAGGTTGCAAAAGACTGTGACTTCTGATTTCCTTGCACCTCTTTCCCTGACTTGTTTTGACAAAGCAGTCTGCCATGTTGTGAGCTGTCCTGGGGAGAGGCCCAGGTGGCAAGGAATTGAGGGTGACCATCAACCAACAGCCAGTCAATAGCCAAGGCCCTCAGTCCATCCAGTAGCAAGGAACAGACTACTGCCAACAACCAGCCACTGGAGCGAGCTTGGAAGCAGATCCTCCCCGTGCCAAGCACTGAGGTGATGGCAGTTGTTGCCAACACTTTAGTTGTAGCCTCGGGGGGGCTCTGAGCCAGAGTATCCTGTTAAGCTCTGCCCAGATTCTTGACACACAAAAACTAGAGATCATAAATGTTGTTTTAAGTCACTAAGTTGTAGGATAATTTGTTATGCCATAGCAGGTAGATAACATAACATCAATGTACAGATTCCAGAAACTCAGAGGATCTGAAGCGGAATGAAAACAGAGAAAAGCACACCTTGGCTTATTGTTCAGTTTGCTAAAAAATAAAAAAAACCCAAAAAACAATGATCAAGATAAATATTTTAAAAGCAGCCAGGTTGAATAGATCTGGTGGAATATATTCCATGCAGGGGAACAAAGATACAAATGCAGGCTGACTTCTCATCAGAAACACGGGTTGGAAGACAATGGGGTGATACCTTTGATGTGCTGAAAGAGAAAGCAATGTCAACCTGGAATTCTATACGAAACAAATAGATATTTCAAAAATGAAGGCAAAATAAAGTCCTTTTCAGATTAAACAAATGCTGAATTTTTTACCCACTGAACTGCACTGTATGAAATACTAAGAGAAATTCTGTAGGCTAAAGAGAAATAATGCCAGATGAAAACCCAGATCTTCAGGAAGGAATGAAGAACACTGGAAATCATGAATATGTCAGTAAATAGAAAAGCCAGGGTTTAAATTATTTTTTTAATTAAAAAAGAAAATTTACCATTTAACTGTATTATAACATCTCTGACATCTAGATTTAAAATATATGACAGCAATAGCACAAGGAACAGGTGTGTATTGAGGGGGAATGTGGAGAGGGGGTAAGGATATTATTCTATAGTCAGCTTCTAACATTTTATATTGAGTAATATAACACAAAATCTAACTAAAGTGGATGAACTAAAGATGCATTATGTAAGGGTCCATAAAGCAAACATTAAAATACTGTAAACAGACATATAGCTAAAAAGTGAATAAAAATAAAATTGAATACAAAGAAATATGGAGTAAACCGAGAAAAGTAGGAGAGAGGGAGCAGAAATACAAGAAATCCTATGGGAAAAAATAGAAACAAATACCAATTTGGTAGATCTAAAACTGCAGTATCAGTCATTACACTAAGTGTAATTAATCATTTATTTATGTATTTATTTTCTATTTCTTTTTTGTTACTGAATTATAATTGGCATACTATGTTGTATTACCTGCAGGTGTACAACATAGTGATTTAATACCTTCATACATTACAAAATGATCACCTTGCTATAAACAGTCTACTTAAAGAAAATGGTCAACTGAATTTCAAAATCACCAACTATAGTCAGTCTGCAGGAGACATTAAACTGTGGCCATATTTTCACTCAGATGGGCAATTTGATCCTTGTTCTTTTGCATGTGCAGACTTATCTCAGAATAGCTTGGCTTTGAAATGCAATAAGGGCTATTGCTTATTGTATAATTATGTTAATCAGAATAATTTTAAGAATTTTGTTGTTGTTACTGTTTTTTAGGACCAATGACACCGGATTCCTTTCTTATAAGGAACATCTGCCAGTGAGGAAGATAGTGGTTACAGACACGGGCCGACCGCACTCAGAAGCAGCTTATAAACTGGGACCTCTGCTCTGCCGGGGAGACAGTAAGTGCTGGCAGTGGGTTGTAAACATGGCTGAGCACGAATTGTGTTTCTGTCATAGAATAATTAATCACACTTCTGTTGTGAAAAACGCATGAGCAGTACCTGAAGTAATTCTTCCAGTCAGTCAAAAAACAAGGTACCCTTATAAAGTGCAAAGCCCTGTAATAAATGCTTGGTGGCAAGCTTTGTTCAGATTCTAAGAGAAGGAACCCACTAAGCATCTCAATTTGATTGGTTTGTAAACATATCCCAGCATTCCTAAATTTCTGCATGCCATTATCCATCCAGGAAAGCCTCAGTGCTGCGTAAAATTGCGAAGAATGTGACTTTTCTACTGTTGGGCCTGTGGTGAAATTAGAGCATCAGTAGAATCAAATGCCAGTTTTATCAAACATATTTCAACTTTTAATCTCTTTTTTTTTTCCAGTTTGTGTGTCTGTGTGTTTATGCTAAATCAATGGGAGGTACTGTTTTGTATATTCAATGTATTAACACTCTAAACCAGAATTTTTAAATTCAAATACAGTTTCACAGAAAATATTTATTTTCAGCAGGGAATGAAATGAGTATACATATCCATACATATGGAGACTGATGCATTAATTATTTATGCTTTTAGTTATTTCCAGGACTTAAAGTGGGAATGGGAGAAACATTTATTTATGTTAAAAGTATACCCTACAATCAAATTTTATTCTAGGAGCTCAACATAGGAGATGATCTAACAATGCAGTGGATTTATGGAGATACATAGCAGAAGTTGCTTAGTTAAAAAGCAAAGGTGATACTGACCTATAAAAATTTATATATACTTGTAAGAAACTGTCTGCCATTATGCCTACCATCCCTAATCTTTGGCATCTCTACTTGCTGTTCTTCCAGTAGGCCTCACACAGTCACATGAAGATAACACAGGATATTGCATGGAGAGAAGAATTATGTGCAAGGAGATGAGGTTGTAAACTCAGGATGCATTCAGGGGAGTACAATGATTTCGTGACTATAGAAAATTGTTCTACATGTCACACACAGTTTTCACTGCTGGCTCTGATCTTAACCCTTCAGGGGTCCAGGCTGGCTTCCTCCCTCCCCTTTATTCCATTTGCTACCATCCCTGGGGAAGTGTCTGCTTTGACTGAGGTCACTACCACTAGTCCTTAGGGCTTCTTTCTTACAGATTGCCTGCCATGAACTTGAACACATAGCACCTTTTCATTTAACGCAAGTGATTCTCCGTGCTAGGTAGTTTTTCCCCCTCAGTGGGCATTTGGCAATATCTGGAGACGTTTTTGGCTGTCACAATTGTTGGGGGGTTGAATGTACCGGCATCTAGAGGGAGAGGTGAGGAATGCTGCTAAATATCCTACGATGTGCAAGAGAGCCCTCCACAACAATGAATGATCTGGTCCAAAATGTCAATAGTGCTGAGGTTGAGAAACCAGAAAGTTAAACTTTTGTTGACCATGGGGATGCAGAGGTGTATGGATTTACAAATAGTTTAAGTATTTAGGGACCTGCTAAGTAATTTCTAAGTTATTTATGAAACAGTAATTGAGAGTTTCCTTGGCCTTGTCTTCTACATCTATTTTAGGCTTAAGGCTCATCCCCACATAAAGTCGTAGGACTGTTCTCTGCATGGAGGGCTCTTTCTTGTTCTATCAGTCAGAAGAGCCATGGCTACAGAACAATGAATGCTCCCTTTTCTCTATATGGGAAATCTGCGGTGCCCTAGGCACATTGTTTTTTCTTTCCAACTGAGATAGACTGGGTGGCTGAGGGGCTTCTAGATATATACTCATGCACAGTGGGCCTTGTAAGCAGAAGGGTATGTGGACACTATCCTGAGGGCACTGGGGCCTGAACACTGGGTAATTTAAGGCTGAGAAATAGCGTGATCTTCATGATCCAACTGAAAGCACGAAGACCAGGTATAAATCTATAAAGACCAGCGGAGTGACCTTTGATGTAAGACAGGAAAAATGATAAGGGCTTCAACCACACAGTGGCATGGACCTTAAGGAAGGGTCTCACATACAGAGGGAAATTCAGTGTGATCTAGAGGAGGGTTGAGGTCGAAGGGGGGTGAGGTTAATCTCTGGCTTTCTGATCTAAATAAAGTCGCTGAGGATCATTCATTGAAACAGTAGGATGCTAGTCCTCTTCACTGAGACAAAAGAACTTTGAGACGTTCTTTGACAGAAAAATGAAAAAATGAGAATGAAAAATCGACATTTAGGTTTTCTCCCACAAGCTAGAGATGTTGAAAATTTTATATCTAGCCATGTTTTTGTAGGAAAGAAGACAGAAGCCTTGAAAAAGCAGGACAGATCAAACAAAAATGAGTATGAGTCCTTACTGGTCCCAAATATGAGCTTATCCCTGATTAACTCATACTATCTTTTTCTACATCCTTCTTTCATCCTTTTTTTCTAAAGCACAGGTGATTCTGAAATCCCGTGGGACTGCTGCTATTACTGTGGTGTCAGAAGTCGTAGATAACATTGTTAGGTGTTTGACCTGAAGCACAGCCCGAATGATAAAGTCACCATTACAGCTGTGCTACAGACACAAAACTTCGTAAATATCGGTGTCCTTAAGGAATTTATTTATGTATGAACATGGAACTTAATTTCTTGAAAATATATGTGAAAAGTAAATGGCAGAATTTAACATCCTATTTATGAGAAAAGCCAAAGTAGGAACTAAAGAGAACATCCTCAGTGTTTTAAAAGGCATCCATGAGGGGCGCCTGGGTGGCTCAGTTGGTTAAGCGACTGCCTTCGGCTCAGGTCATGATCCTGGAGTCCCGGGATCGAGTCCTGCATCGGGCTCCCTGCTTGGCGGGGAGTCTGCTTCTCCCTCTGACCCTCTTCCCTCTTGTGCTCTCTGTCTCTCATTCTCTCTCTCTCAAAAAATCTTAAAAAAAAAAAAAGGCATCCATGAAAATCTAACCGCTAATACCACACTGAGTAGTCAGACGTGAAATTCTTTCCCTCTCAGATGAGGATCAAGGCAAGGATGTCTGCTCTCACCTCTCCTAGTCAACATCATACTGCTAGTTCCAGCACATACAGTAAGAAAAGGAATTCAAGGCATGTAGATCAGAAAGATATAAAATGTTCTATTTATAAATGATCTGGATTTCTGGGTAGGAAATCTGTAAGAATTTCTTTTTCTTTTTAAAGTGAGTTTAGCAAGATCACAGGATGCAAGGTCAATATTCAAAAATAAATTATATTTCTGTATTTTCTTAATAAGAACTGTAAATTGAAATTTAAAAGCACTTTTTACAGTAGCACCAAACATATTAAATACTTTGGCATAAATATAACAAAATTATATAACATTGATGAGAAATCATTAAAGAAGAACTAAATAAAAATATGAGAGTTGTGGATTGAGTCAATATTGTTAGGATGTCAATTTTTCTAAAATTGATATACATATTCAGTATAATCCCAATCAAACCCCAGTAGGTGTTTCTCTTTTTTTCTTTTTCCTTTTTTTTTTTGTAGAAATTGGCAAGCTTATTCTAAAATGTGTACAGAAAAGCAAAGAATAGTCATGTGAGTAGATAAATAACTAGAATAACTAAAACATTTTAAAAATAAAAATAAAGTTTGAGACTTATACTACCTGATTTTAAGACATATTACAAAACTACAGAATTCAACACAATGTGATACTGACATCAAGATAGAGATAGAGAAGTAGATTGAAAGAGCAGAATAGAGAGCCCAGAATATATATATATACATATATATATATATTCAATTGGTTTTTGAAAAAGCTGCCAGAACAACTCAGTGGAGAAAGAACAGTCCATTTCAAGAAATAGTGCTAGAATAATGAAAACCCATTTGAAAAACAAAAACAAAAAACCAAAAATCTCAACCCATACTTCAAACTGTATACAAAAATAACTCAAAATTAACCATATACTTAAATATAAACCTACAAACTATAACATTCTTTAGGAAAGTATAGGAAAAAAAATCATAGTGATCGTGGGTTAGGCATAGATTTTTTAGATATAGCCGACCAAAAGCATGATCCGTAAAAATGTTAAAATGATAAATTGAGTATCACCAAATTTAAAAACTGCTTTTAAAATGACATTGTTAAGAAAATGAAAAGAAAAGCCAAACACTGGGAAAAAAAATATTTACAAAATAAATATCTGAGGGGTGCCTGGGTGGCTCAGTCATTTAAGTGTCTGACTTGATTTCAGCTCAAATCATGATTTCCGTGTCCTGGAATCAAGGCCCATGTTGGGCTCTGCTCTCAGTGGGGAGCCTGCTTAAAATTCTTTCCCTCTGCCCCTCCCTCTACTCAGCTGTCTCTCTCTCTAAAATAAATAAATCTTTTAAAAATATATATGTATATACACATATATTTATCTGATAAAGGCTAGTGTCCATGATATAGAAAGAACTCTCTCACAGGTCAGTAATAAAAATAATTCAAATTAAGAAATGGGCAAAACATTTGCACATGCACTTCATCAGAGAAAATATATAGGTTTCAAAAAGCACATAAAAAATTCTCAATCTCCTTAGTCATTAGGAAAATGTAAAATAATACCACAATGAGAATAACCATTAAAATGGCTAAAATTAAAAAACAAAAAACCCGACAATACCAAATGCTGGTGAAGATGCAGAATAACTGGAACCCTCGTTGCTGGTGCAAATGTAAAATGTTACAGCCACCTTGAAAAATAGTTTGGCAGATTTCTTTTATAGGTTAAACACATATTTACCATATGATCCAGCAGTCCCATTCCTAGGTACACAAGAGAAATGAAAAACCTGTATGTAAAGTTTTATATTAGCTCTATTCATAGTCTCCTAAAACTGGATACCACCCAAATGTCCATCCACTAGTGGTTGACTAAACTTCCCATTTTACTGTGGTGTATCCATACTATACAGTGGAATACTACTGAACAATAAAAAGAAATGGAGTATTGATACATGCAACAACATGAATGAATCTCAAGTGCTTTATGCTAAGTGAAAGAAGCTTTATTTAAAATACTACATGCTGGACTATTATTCAATAACTAAGATACTCTGGAAAAGGCACAATCATGGGAGCAGAAAAAGAATCTATAACAGCTTCAAGGTGAGAGGAATTTTGCAAAGGGGAACAGGTGAAGGACGTGTTCTTTTTTTTTTTTTCTTCTGTGTGTCCTTGTTTTTTTATTAACATACAATGTGTTGTTTCAGGGGTACAGGTCTGTGACTTGTCAGTCCCACACAATTCACAGTGCTTACCACAGCACACACCCTCCCCAGTGGTGAAAGACGTGTTCTGTATCTTAAGTGTGGTGGTGGTTTCATGGCTTTATGCATTTGTCAAAATTCCTGCACAAAGAAAGGGTGATTTTTATTACATGTAAATTATCCTTCAATACATCTGACTCCAAAACAAAAACAAAACAACCAGCTACTATTATGAGTAGTTATAATTATGGTTGTTTAATTTTTTGCCTTTTTTAGAGCAATTTTAGGTTTATAACAAAATTGAGAGGAAACTCATATATCCCCTGCCTACACATGGATAACCTCTATTATTATCAACATCACTCACCAGAATGCTACGTGTTTTTTTTTTTTTTTTACCAAGGATGGTAATTGCTTAATTGAAAAATTGGTTCACTTAAAAAAAAATGCCATAAAACTAGGAGACACTGATGAAAACAATTGACAACACAAACAAATGAAAAGATATGTCATTCTCATGGATTGGAAGAATTAATATTGTTAAAATGTCCATATGCCAAAGCAATCTACAGATTCAATGGAATGCCTATGATAATACCAACTGTATTTTTCCTAGAACTGGAACTAATAATGCTAAAATTGTATGAAACCACTAAAGACCCCAAATAGCCAAACCAATCTTGAGAAAGAAGAACAAAGTGAGAGGCATCACAAACCCAGATTTCAAGTATACTACAAAGGTATCGTAATCAAAACTGGTATTGGCACAAAAATAGGCACATAGATCAGTGGAACAGCATAGAGAGCCCAGAAATAAACCCACACTTGTACAGTCAATTAATCTACAAGAAAGGAGGCAAGAATACACAATGGGGAAAAGACAACCTCTTCAACAAATAGTGTTGGGAAAACTGAACAACTGCATGCAAAAAATGAAACTGGACCACTTTCTTACACCATACATAAAAATAAACTCAAAGTGGATTAAAGACCTGAATGTGAGACCTGAAACCATAAAACTCCTTAAAGAAAACACAGGCAGTAATCTCTTGTATATCAGCTTTAGCAGTATTTTTCTAGCTATGTCTTCCGAGGCAAGAGAAACAAAAGCAAAAATAAACTTTTGGGACTACACCAAAATAAACAACTTTTGCACAGCAAGGAAAACCATTAACAAAACAAAAAGGCAACATACTAAATGGGAGAAGATATTTGCAAATGATATATCTGATAAGGGGTAATACCCAAAATATGTGAGTATAGATTATATATGCAGTACACACACACGAATATTACTCAGCCATGAAAAAGAATGAGATCTTGCCATTTGTGACAACATGGATGGACCTAGAAGGTATTATGCTAAGTGAAATAAATCAGACTGAGTTAGGCAAATGCCGTATGATTTCACTTATATGTGGAATCTAAAAAACAAAACAACAGAAACAGACCCATAAATACAGAGAACAAAATGGTGGTTGCCAGAGGGGAGGGCGGGAGGGGACGGGTGCAATGAGTAAAGGGGATTGGGAGGGCCAGACTTCTGATTATGGAATGAATAAACCATGGGAACAAAAGGGGCAGAATAGGGAATATAGTCAACGGCATTGTAATAGTGTTGCATGATGCCAGGTGGTAGCTACATTTGTGGTGAACACAGCATAGTATAGAGTTGTCAGATCTCTCTGCTGTACACCTGAAACTAATGTAACATTGTGTGTCAACTGTCTTTCAATAAAAAAAAAAATACCAGAAGTAAATTCATAAAACAGGAAAGGTTTTAGTAACACGGTTATTCTTCAAGACGCTTATAGAATCCTGCTGAATCTGTTTCTGACTTACATTAACTTTAGAGGCAAAAGAAAGAATCACAGGAAAACATCTGGGTTTACTGGTTAATAGAGAGGTTCTAACTAGTGAGAGGGCTTACCCATGTACTTTCCTTTCCCCCAGAAACAGTGGGAACATCCTCATTTGGAGGTACCATCCAAAGTCTTCTTGACTGGTAATCCCTCAACTTCAGCCTGCACAAAAATTAGCTGGAGAACGTGTCAGCTGTGCTTTGCAGCGTTTTCAGAACTCCCCCCAAATACTAAGGAGAAAGTGTGGATGTCCAGTATTGATGCACAGGGTTAAGGCTTTTTTGACATTGATCAGGAGGACATCTACGGAGACCTTTCCCTGCTTCTGCACGTCCTGCAGCAGAAAGAAACCTTATGGACCCCTCATGGCATCTGGCTCCACTACCCCTTCATTTGCTTTCCTTCATCTGCAAAATCTCCCGAAGCCATTTACTGAAACCTGTCACACTCAGATTCAAAGCCTTCCGCCGTGAAGCCTCCCACAGGTCTCTAGAGTACCTCATCTTACACTTTCAAAGAATGTTGAACAAACTACAAAGATACATTTTTCATACTGGTTTTTAATTATTTTTGAGCCTCTCAAGAGCAGATCCATTGCTCATTTATTATTGTGTTCCTGGCACCTAGTACATTACCTGTTACATGAAAGATAATCGATAAATAGCAGTTTATGAAAGAATGAGAATGATCCATCATATACAGCTCAAGAAACCTATAGCTCTGAATTATTTGTAAAAGACAGGAATAAGGTTTTGATTATATAAGCAATTAAATGATGTGCAAATATATACTTTTAATGAAGAGAATAGATTATATTGAAAGACTTACTCCAATTGAAAAATCACATAGTACATAAGAATCTAGTCCCATCTGAACCATTTTTCATCAATACACTTGGGCTTGTGGCAGTGAAAGTGTTTTCAAATGAGTACATGATATTACTTAATACTGTTTTTGATTTTCACTCTTCTAATAGTACCACGCCTTTATAAAACTGAAACACTTTCTACTTGGAGAAAAAAATATTTTGCGGTCTATTTTGTTTTGTTTTGTGTTCTGTTCTGACTTACATTACTAGCTAGTAATTGATAGTCAAGCTGTTTCACAAATGTGAGGGAACATTCTTTCTAACACTTTCAAAAAATTTCCACTTTTCTGAGACTGGCAATCCTGATAACTCTCAAGACTATAATAATATGCTTTTGTGACAGTTTTATACACATGCATACCTTTATTTATTGTTTTAAGTATTAAATATTAGCGATTTAATTGATACAGTCATTATAAAATTTTAAGATATACAGAAATGTCAAAGAAAAGAGTATAATAATCACCAAGAGTCACACAGCCCAGAAATAATGATTAATACCAGCGAGTATTATTCCAGGCATTGCTAGATATTTCTAGAGCAGGGTTTCCCAACTTTGGCACTCCTGACATTTGGCCTATTATGATCGGGGGCTGTTTGTGCATTGACGGGCATTTAGCAGTATCCCTGGTCTCAACCCACTAGTAGCCCACTAACCTTTCCCCTAGTTATGACAACCAAATATGTCTCCAGAAATTGCCAAATGTCCCCTGGAGGCAAAATTGCCACAGGTTGAGAAGCACTACCCTAGACAAAAAAATAGAAAAAGGGATTGAGAAATAAGTTTGCAAAATTTTATTAATAGAAATTGACAGAGAAAGGAGAAACCAAATTGAAGCCAAGGGAATTGCTTTACATTATTTATATATCTCATAAATATATGTTCTACTTGAATGATCCCACTGAACTTTAAGAAAAGATTATGAAAATTTGAAAAGTTATTTTTTTAAAGATTTTATTTATTTATTTGAGAGAGCAAGAATGGGAGAGAGAGGGAAAGCACGTGAGAGGGGGAAGGGTCAGAGGGAGAAGCAGACTCCCCGCCGAGCAGGGAGCCCGATGTGGGACTCGATCCCGGGACTCCAGGATCATGACCTGAGCCGAAGGCAGTCGCTTAACCAGCTGAGCCACCCAGGCGCCCGAAAATTTGAAAAGTTATAGAGTCACTAGGTTTCATATTAAATTCATTTTTAAATTTTAGACAGTATTGATCTATTGTGAAAAATGGGAAAAGTAGCACTCATTTGTCCGCTTCTCTTTTTCTCCCCCACCTGTCCTTTTGGTAGTTTTGCTGTTATTTCTGTATAATGCTAGCCATTAGTCTGTCATCATAGCTCTCTATTCTTGAATGATTTTTTATTTTGATTGATTTCTTCTTGGATTGCCTTGTCAGGTAGCTGATGTTTTCTGTTTTTCCTCCAGGAAGACCTATGAGTATTGCATTTCTTGAGTTTGCATGTGCTTGAGAATATTTGTTGCTTCAGAACTCTAAAACAAACTTTGCAGGTTTAACTTTATATTATCTTTTGGTAACAGCTTTAGTAAGAAATAATTCACATGCCTTATAATTCACCCATTTAAAGTGTACAATCTAATCATACTTTAGTATATTTAATCATTTTTGTATATTACAGAGTTATGCAGCAATCACCACAACCAATTTTGGAACATTTTCATCACCCCAAAAAGAAACCTAGTCCCATTGAGGAAACATTCCCTGTTTCCCTCCCACCCCGACACCAACCCCAGTCAACAACATTTAGGTGAAAACACAGAATATGTGGTCTTTGTGACTGGGTTTCTCTCACTTAGCATGATAGTGCCAAGATTTATCCATGTTGTACCATGTATCAACACTTCATTATTTTTTATGACCAGATAATATTCCATTATATGGATAGACTACATTTTGGTTACCCATTAATCAGTCGATGGACATTTGGTTGGTTCCATTTTTTGGCTATTATAAATAATGCTGGTATGAACATCTGTGTATGAGGTTTTTGTGAACATATGTTTTCGTTTATCTTTTTTCTTATATAATTCAATTATCTTGAGTATATTTCTAGGAGTGGAACTTCTGGATTGTAAGGTAACCTTACATTTGAACTTTTTAGAAACTGGTGTAACCTTTTGGGGGGGGTCACACTTTGTGACTTTCACCATTTGTACCATACTTTTCTACTTTTGTCTGCACTGAGAGATGCAGTCATCTTCTCTTCCACAGCTTTTCTAGATACCTTTTGGCTGACATTTCATTATGAAGTAGGGTTTTATTTTTATTTTTCCTCAAAAAAGATTTGTGTGTGCTTTATTCTCAGATTTCTTTCAAATTTGAGAATATTTGCCTATTGCTTTAACAAAAAAAAGTAGGCTGGATACATTTTCTTTCTCTCAGAGATTTGTGGGTAGTGCTCCTTTGTCTCCTGATACTGAATATTGCTGTATTCTGAAGACAAACTGATTTCTTCACCTTCTAGATGACTGGCTTTTTCTAACCGAATACTTTCAGGAATAATTTCCCCTAAAGGTCAGTAACTTAACAAGGATACATCTCAGTGTTGTGCATCGGCATTAGTTTTTCCTGAAATTCGATGTGATGTGGTAAAATATCTAAAATGTACATTTTTAAGCAGTTTGTTGTTGCAAATGTGATCTGTATTTCTGCTCTCAGTTCATTAATCTGAGCAAGGTAATCTTTTCAACTCTGGCATTTGAATTTTTCTAACTATTTTATTCAGTGTATTTCTTTTTTTTTTTTAAGATTTTATTTATTTTTTTACACAGAGAGAGGCAGTGAGAGAGGGAACACAAGCAGGGGGAGTGTGAGAGGGAGAAGGGAACCCAATGCGGGGCTCAATCCCAGGACCCTGAGATCATGACTTGAGCTGAAGGCAGACGCTTAGCAACTGAGCCACCCAGGCGCCCCTCAGTGTATTTCTTCTCAGTTAATTAATTGTTGAAATTTTATGTCAATGAAGGAACCCCCAAAACTTACCTAGTTAGGAAAGGTTGTTCTAAGTTTCTTGTTCTAAGAAATTCTTGTCAATGAAATTAGTTTTTTCATTTTGTCTGTATTGACTTGTTCAGCTGTCTGAGAAATCACAGCTGCCCAAAATGCATTAAATAATCAAAGGTGCATGTAGGCAATAAATAACTTGGCAGAAGTTACATTCGTAGACTGGAGAAAGATATTGACTAGTGATTTGGTTAATTTTTCTTCCATTCGACAGAGTTCTGTTCCATTTGACAGACTACATATAAACCATTAAAAAGAGTGAGGATCAATTCCATTTCAACAAATAATCATATAATTTTGCAAGTTCTACTATGTCGGATAATCCTCTGCCATTAGGAAATTCTTTTTAATTTTTATATTTTTATTTTCTTTCCTTAGGTTTTATTTAATTTTCCTAAAGTTTCTTCACCTTTTTACCCCTTCCTCCTTTTCCTCTTCTTCCTTCTCTCTTCTGCCCCCCCTTTCTACTTGTTTACCTAAGAATTTGAGTGTATTTATTAAGATACATATAATACAACCAAACTGGGAGCAGTTAACCCTTCTTATCACTACTTTGACAAAGGAAATCTCATAATTTCATTCAACAAATATTTATTGAGCCCATACATTTTACTATGCTTTCACCACATCCCAAGAGAAAGAGAGAGAGCACACACAAAGGGAACAAAATAGACAAAAGTATCTGCATTCTTGGAGCTTGAGTTCTCTTGGGGGGGGAGGTAGACAATATATAAGTAAAATATATGATATGATAGATGCTAGTAAGTGTTGTGAAGACAATATAGTTGAGGTGGGGGTGGTATGGGGTTGGAAATTTTAAATAGAATGGTCGTAAAATGCTCAATAAGAATGTGGCATTTGAATAAGAATCTGAAGGAAATAGGGAGCAAGACATGTGTATATCTGGGAAAGAGTACTCTAGACAGAGGAAGAAGCCAGAGTAACCATGCAGAGATGGGAATGTTCATGGAACAGCAAGGTCAAAATGTCTGGAGCAGAGTGAGCAAGGAATAACGGAAGATATTCGAAGATCTGGTGGTCAGATCATGGAGGGTTTTGAGAGGTCTTTATTTTTCAACTTCAATAAGATTGGAAAACATCAGAGAATTGTGAGTAGAGGATTGGTGTGATCTAATTTATATTTTAATGAGATTTAATAGGGAAGGTGGAAGCAGGGAGGCCATTTATGAGACCATATCGCCAACCCAGCTGAGGGATCATGGTGGCTTGGGCCATGGGCACAATAATGATAGTAGTAGTATGGGAATAGTTCAAAAGCAGAAGCAATACAGTTTGCTGATGGATCAGTGTAGGTTGCAGAAGAGTCAAGAATAACACAAGGTGTTTGGTCAAATAATCAATTGGAGGCACAGAATTGGCATTAATCAAGAGAGAGAATACTGCTGGGGTCAAGGAGTTGCAGAAGAATATGAAGAACTCAGTTTTTGAACATATTAAAGTTGAGATGGAGGTGTTCAGATAGAGATGGGGAGTTGTTAGTTGTTAGTTAGTTAGTTAGTAGTTGTTAGATCCGAAGTTCCAGGCTTCAGATATGTATTTGTAAGTCATCAGCATATTTAAAGCATGAAATGGACCAGCAGGAGTCATTGTGGATGGAGAAATGTAATGATAGGAGCTGGGGGTGTTCCAACATTAATAGGTAGAGTAGGTGAGGAGAAAGAAAGAAAGAAAGAAAGAAAGAGAATTATAGCACTAATGAGAAAGGCAAAAGAGTGTTGGTATTCTGGATCCAAGTGAAGAAAATGTTTCAAGGAGGGGAAGATAATAAACTATGTTAATTGTTCTTGATAGGGTAAGTAAGATGAGGACTGAGAATTGACAAAGGACTAGTAACTAGAATATATAAAGAACCCTCAGAAATCAACAGTGAAAAAAAGAAACAATCCAATTAAAATATGGATGTTATGGTTTGAATTCTTTCCTCACCCCAAAGTTTATATGTTGAAGCTCTAACCCCAAGGTAACTGTATGAAGTGGTAGGGTCTTTAAGGAGGTAATTCAAGTTAAATGAGGTCATAAAGGTGGTGCCCTAATTTGATTGGACTGGTGTGCTTATATGAAGAGTAAGGGACACCAGAGAGTTCTCTCTTCCCACCTGTGCACAGAGGAAAGGCCATGTGAGAAGGTTGGCCTTCTGCAAGCCAGAGATATAATGGATAAAAGACATGAAGAGAGATTTCACTAAAAGGCCACAAATGGCAATTAAACACACAAAAAGATACTCAGAATCATTAGCCACTGGAAAGTGTGTATCAAAACCACAATGAGATGTCACTGCATACCTTTCAAATGGCTGAAACAAAAGTAGTGACAAGAATTCAGCCAGGACATGAAGAAACCTGATCACTCACACATTGCTGGTGGGGATGTAAATGATATAGCCATTCTGGAAAGGAGTCTGGCAGTTTCCTAAAAAGTAAAACGTGTAACTCTCGTATGACTCAGGGTCTGTATTCTTGGGCATTATCCCAGAGAACTGAGAATTTATATTCATATAAAAACTTGTACATGGGTGTTCATAGAAGCTTTGTTTGTAATTGCTGAAAACTAGAAAGAATCCAGATGTCCTTCAATAGGAGAATGGTTAAACTGATTTTCCATACGTGGAATGCTGCTCTGCAATAAGAAGAAATGAATTACTGATACACATAAACCTGCTTTATCTTCAGGGAGTAAATCTGAGTGAAAAATATGTTAATCTCAAAGGGCTACATACTATATGCCTTTATTTATAGAACATTCTTCAGATGACATCGGAGAACTGACTAGGGGTTGTCACAAGGTTACAGAAGGGGTGAGGCAGGAGAGAAGTGGGTGTGGCTATAAAAGAGAAGCATGAGGAATACTTGCAATGATACAGATGTCCTGCATCTTGACTGGTATCAGTGTCAACATTCTGGTTTCAATAGTGTACTATGGTTTTGCAAGATGTTACCTTTGGAGAAAACTAGCCAAAGGGTACACAGAATCTTTCTGTATTATTTCTTACAACTACATGAGAATCTATAGTTATCTCAAAATAAAAATTCTAATGAAAGAAAGTATATTTCTGGCCTTTAGAAATGATTCTTACACATTCTAGAAAGATCCGTTTGACTAGTAAATTATCCCTTGCCTTGGAGTTTCTATATTTTACTTCATTTTATTTACTTTAAAGAATGGTAGTGTTACCAAACTTACCGAGTTTTATACATTAAATATGCACAGCCCTTTACATGTCAATCATACCTCAATAAAGAAAGAAAGAAAGGTAGGGTTAGCATGTCATATGCATTCTGCTTTTAAAAGTAAAACACAGTGCCTTAAAAAATAACACCTTTTTCAAATATTGTCCTTTTTTAAAAACAGCTTTATTGTGATATAACTTATATACCATACAATTCATGTATGTAAAATGAACAACTCAATGGCTTATAGTATATTCATAGCATTGTATAATCATTACCGTGATCAATTTAAGAACATTTTTGTCACACAAAAAGAACTTTCCACCCCTTAGCGACTATCATTCTCCAATTGCCTTGTCTCCCCAGTCCTAGAAAACCACTAATCTACTTTTTGTCTCTCTAACTGTTATTTTAAAAGGATAATCTATTCATGATATAAATAAAAGTTTAGCAAAAGGAATATTTTTTAAATTACTTCTAATCTTGACTTTTTACCTAGTTAATTTTCCTAAATGAGCTCTTTTTACTTTGTGTATGGAATTAAATCCTTTGTACCTCTTCTTCTTCTATGGATCCCATTATCCGTTACCTTTTTTTTTTTTGAAAGATTAAAAGTGGAATTTCTGAAGGAATCTTTCCAAAGTTTTAGTACCCTATACTGAATTTAATTGAAAATATATTAGTTATTAATTACTTAAAATTATTTACTATTATTAATGAATCACATAGAATAACACATCATGATTTGTTTTTGTTGGGCTAATAAAAGGGGCCTAACTCGCCTGACTAATCCAGCAAGTGATTGCATTCAAAGTTGCTACTGGTGCAGCTTAAGGACTTTTAAACCACTTTAGCCAGAAACTTTCTTCAAAAGACCTGCAGCTTCCTGCTGGTGCCCGCCTGCTGGGCTCTGCTCTGCCGCCCTCCCTCTCCCCTCCTTCTCTGAGGCAGTTCACATTCTCCTGGGTGCTTCTTAATGGCACAGTCTGTAAAGAGCTGAGGTATCATATGCCATAAACATTATTCGATCATGGAAGTATTGGCCTTTGCTTTCTTTATAATTGTTTTGAATTAGGAGCAATTTCTTACTCCAATAAAATGTTCTCTATTTTTTTTACCTCTTGTGAATCTGCACAATAAGGTTTGCTAACTAGACAGAATAGGCACGATTATGTGTGTGAGAATGTTTAAGCTACCTAAGGTAATAAATTGTTTTCATTGCCGTAAAAGCATAAAAGCATTCATTGTAAAGACAGCAGCAGTTCAAAGAATTGTTCCTATGTTTCAGCCAGTTCCCTGAAGCCTTCGATAGGATGCTTTATTGGGTCAGTTGTGATAGAAAAATGAAACAAATGAAGTATTATGTTTTATAATGATATTATCTCATTTAGACCTTGAAGGAATGCTGAGTGTTCTTTTAAGTCTGACCAAATGAATAAGATTCAATAAGATTCCATAATTTAGAGTTACAACTTTAATTTTCATGTATATCACATTCAACAGAAAGGCATTTAATCTCTTTTAAAAATGGGTCAGGTAAGAGGTTTTAAGAACACAAATGTGTTGTTACACCTGACTTGGTATTTTGCATTTTCCTGCATTCTTTCCTAGAGATCAGAATGTCTCATCATAGAAATAACTGCAAAATGGAAATAAGTACTAGGCTTGGCAAACTCAGATAATAGGCAGTTTCATTTGGCTTTAGGGGGGAAAAAGCCCTCAAAGTATATTCTCAGCTGAATAAATTCAACTCTAAAATTGTTCACAGATGAGCTGAGAATTGACTTTTGAATGAGGTCCCTCAGAAAAACAGAAAAAGTAAAATAGACAGAACCACTGCTTGTTTGGTCCAGAAGTTATAGAAAATAACTTAAAATCTAAGGAACAGATAGAAGCTGAGTCGAGTTTGTGATTTTTTAACCCTAGGTATCTGTTCCCTGCAAATATAATGACCCATTGTTTTGAAATTACTGTTTTCTAACTTCAGTGGATCAATACGTCTTCGAGAAAGGTAGTTTAGATAGAATTTTAACCAATGTTGTGAGTGCGGCGTATGTAGGCGCTTGCTTCAAACTCAAGATACATGTTTATGCTTGATGTGTCGAGAACTTGCTGGTGGTAGCAGCAATACATAGTTGGTTTCTCTGATGATGTTTCTCATCAACCACACATAGCCACTTGGATCTCACTCCTGCCACCTCGTGCCACTGCATTTACATTTTATTTCCCAAACGGTCAGTTATAGGAGCGCCACGGTATTTTTCCAAAAGGAAAGTTGTCAATACAGCACCAGCAAAATGAATGGGAAAAGTGAACATAAGAAGTTGCATGTGGACAGAAATCATAATTAAATTATAGTCCACATAAGTTTTTCTCAGAGCTCTTAATTTATATCCCAGTCTTTTACCCATTTTTCTCCTTATATTGAGCATTTTTAAACTTTTTCAGAATCCTTTCCTGCTGTTTATCTACTTCACTATTACATGCAAAGTAGAAGATAATTTGGAATGAGAGGAGCATTTTCATGAGGAGATCAGCATAGCACAGACTAAGTAGTGTCTTGATCTTTAATTAGTTGAGAATATTTCGGATGCCAGTCTCAGTTTAGAAAATCGCAAAGCCCATTAATGAAAACAGTTAGTTGAGGGTGTAACTCTGAAGTGTGTGTGTTTCAGGTGTCAGAACAAAAAAATGCTTTGAGCTTCTTTAGATTTTTTGTTATTCGAAGGAATGTAGGTGTTCCAATTTTCAAGTTATAAAAAAAATTCAGTCTATTAATCAATATTTGGCAGATTCTTATATCACTTAGGGCAGAGGGTGGTGTTTAGGGTGAGGCTGATTTTCTAATATAAAATATAACATTCAGACCATTTCTGCAGTGTTCATTCCTCTCCTATGTTGGAAGGAATCCAGGATTGCAATCCTTGGGCTCCCATCCTGTATACTATATAGTTAATAGAAAAAAGAAAAGCAGGTTTGTATAAATGCTAATAATAGAAAATGTAATTATGCCATTCATCTTATGAATTTTTCTTTTTGATTTTTTCCTTTTTTTTTTTTTTTAAACAGGGTCATTTTGGAATTCAGCTTCCTTCAATACTGAGGCTTCATACCTTCATTTTCCTACTTTCCATGGAGAACTTAGTGCAGATGTGTCTTTCTTTTTTAAGACAACAGCTTCATCTGGGGTATTTTTAGAGAACCTGGGGATTACCGATTTTATAAGGATAGAGCTACGCTGTGAGTCTCCTTTTCCTTAGAAGCTTGTGGGATTCTATTTAATAGTAAATCCTTTAACTAATTGTTAAACTACTGTGTTTCTACTTTATCAGCTAAATCTTTTCACTGTGTCCTTTTGAAAAAAAATCTATGATATTAAGTTAGCCTTTCTGCAAGAAAATTATTTAATATATAACGCAATAATTTGAGAAAATAATTGGTATTCCCTAGAACCAATTGAAGTAGGGTTTTAAATCCAAATAATTAAAACTTTTTAAAAACTAAATTCTCAGGTAATTACAGAATTACATAATTAAATCGACCAGCCATATAATTTTGTATGCCATATAATTTTGGTATACTCTTAGGCCACTATTAGTATCTTATTATCAAAATGTATATTACGTGCTTTTAAAATTAGATAAACTTTGAATCATTGTAAAAATTTTTACATAAAATGCCAGATGCTATTTAGTTTTCTTGTTCTGGCTTGATAGCTTTGCTCTATCGATATGCAAAATTAACTCTGAGGATGAATTTCTTAAAATCTGGGTGTTATTTCCAAATGTATTTTCCGTTCTCATTCCACGTCTATTCTTGACTGATGTCATCGGTTCCTTCCATAAGATTTAAGCCGTTACTTTTATATTTCATGATTGCCATGCCATGGTGCTATTCCTAAGTGTGTTGAGGACTCCTCTGTCCACCACAGGGACTAACTGGAACAATCTTCGTATCTCCTATTTCCAGCTCCAGCAGTAGTGACCTTTTCATTTGATGTGGGGAATGGGCCTTTTGAAATCTCGGTGCAGTCACCCACTCATTTCAACGACAACCAGTGGCACCACGTCAGGGTGGAAAGGAACATGAAAGAGGCATCTCTTCAAGTGGATCAGCTCTTACCGAAGACACAGCCTGCTCCCGCTGATGGGCACGTCCTTTTACAGCTCAACAGTCAGCTCTTCGTGGGTAAGTTCTGTTGGGAGGCAGTTTGTCATTGAACTCTATGACCTAAGTGTAGAGGTGGGCCAAAATGAAATAATACCAACTGGTAAACACAACAAGCCACTGTTTATTGAGAACCTATGTTCTAGGCGTGCCAGATGTTTTATTTTTTCCTCATAACCAACCTGTGAAATGGGTTAACCCCATTTTACTGATGAACTAACTGAGGCACAAGGGGTTGAAATGCCTTGCTTTCAGAAATCTACCTAGTAAATGAGATTTGAATTTGTGTTTGATTCATTCCTAAGCCTGGATTCTTAATATTACAGATTATGTAATTGGCTCTAGTTTGGGTTTTTTTTGGTTTTGGTTTTGTTTTGTTTTATTTCTTACATTAGTGCTTTTAGTGTTTTGTTGGGGGGTGTTTATCTCTGTTCTCAGGGGATTTAAGGAATCCTCCGTGTAGTTGCGGCTGATGACAGACAGGGACCCCTGTCAAAGAACAGGCCAATAGAGGAAACAAAGAAAAGCAGGAGCAAAATGTATAAATCATCAGTTCTTCTGCTGGTGTCTCTCATTTTGCCCACTTTTCAGATACCTTCTGGTCACCTACCTCATGCTTATATCCAGATATTCCTTTATTGCCTAAATACATTCACTTGGTATGTGTAGACTTGATAGTGGAATCCTTCTGGAAGTGTCTGTTTTATTTTCAGTCTTTGCTAATTACTTTATAGAACTCATCGACCATTAAGTTCAGGAATTATTTCTTACTTGATCACTTCTCATATAGTTTAATGTAAATAAGGGCACAACAACTCTATAAAGCCGAATAAATTATAAATGATCAGAAATTATATTTCAAGCATTTTTAAGAGTTATGCGTTAGAACAAAATTCAACAGATTCCCATTACATCTTTTATTGCTTAATAGTCTTGTTTTATTACTCTCACTGCAAAAGATAAGCCAATTTGTGACTTATTTGACTAAGAGACATTTGGGATTTCTAGTGAATTTATATACTCCTATTTCTATCATTAATTCTTTCATTTAATAAATAATGAGCAGCTTCTATGAGTAGGGCACTGTAATAGACAACCTAATCATGATCTTGCAGCCACTCAACTGACTTATTTAAGGGTATGGAAAGAGTAAGGAATACTTGGAATACATAACTTTTCTTTTAGTAACATCCTAGAAACTCAGTCAGGAAACTGACATAGATAGTTCTTGATATACAAAAACTGAGAGATGGCTGCAACCAAAGGTATGGCAAATTAAAATCTGTCAGTATCTTGGAAATAGCCTTACTATTCTTGGAAATTGAGAAGGCCGAAACAGTCCTCAAATTTTTCAGTGAAATCTGTTGCAGTTCGCCTGAACATGAACTTTCATCCTTTGTGTGAATTTTAACTTCATAGAAATGAAGTCACTGTATAGTGTGTGTGATAGGAATCCTGGCCTTAATTTGATTTCAGGTAGTTGTAATGGTTAGAAGTACTGTTATTATATCAGAAGACTGTGTTGGAACAGACTTGAGTCTTTTGCCATCAATCATGTGTTATAATTTTCATAAATATACCTAAGAGATTTCATCTTTATGGTGGCAGTTGGTTAGGCTTTTGATATTCCCATCTGTGTTCAAATCCAAGGACTGCCTGTGTGAACGTTTTATAAACTAAAATCATTACTATGTTTTATAAACTAAAATCATTACTATGTTTAAGTCAAGTCACTGAAGACTAAAAATAAAAGCAGAAAGATCTCTGAAAAAATTGTTACATCCACTATTAATAAAAATCTGTTTATATAATTCCCTTCTTTTTACTCATAGGTAACCGAGAAAATTGACAAGGTTACTGTGATGACACTGAAAGAAGGACTCCTGTTTTTTAAAAGGCTTAGGGAGAGGCACATCTTTTTATCTTTATCTCTACCACATAAGTGGATCCCTGTCGTAGGAAAGAGACCCAAACAAATTAATAAAAACTATACTTACACAACAAAATATTAATTTCTAAATTTGTAACATTACTTTCAACAAATCAGAATATTTTTTAAATTTCTAGATGAAAATACTTCAATGGGGGTTAAATTATAATTTAAAAGGTTACATCAAATTAGTGCAAAGTGGGTAAAAAACTAGTAAAAAATCAATAAAAATTCGAACTAACTTAATATAACACTTACTAAGACCAAAAAGTAGCTCTCTGCATTCCTGATAGTATGTTTCAGTGGGAGACAGGAGGCAGCCAATAAAAGAGTAAGTAGTAAGACAAAATAGATATTATTTATAATATATTTATTAATATCATACACATTTTGTACATGCATGCACACACACATATTTGTGTGTTTGTATGTGTGCATACAAATTCAGATAATGATAAATAATATAAAATGTCAGGAAATGACTTGGGTTGGGGGGTTTCTACTTGAAGTGGGGTGGTCAGGGGGTACCCTCTGAGGACCTTACCTTTGGAGAGAGGCCAGAGAAAGCAAAAGAGGGAACATCTGTGAACATCTGAAGGGAGAGAATTACTGGCAGAGGGACCATGTTCAATGTGAAGAGGAGGAGCTTTAGGAGTCAGGGAGCAAGGAGGAAGCCATTGTGGCCGGAGAGGAGAGTCAGTCTGAGGGAAAGCGTGGTGTCATTTGTGGTCAAGTTATATGCTGGGTCTTGTGAGACAGTGGCGAGGAATTTGGATCTGTGGTCCCTGTGGGAGTTAGTGGTGGCAGGGGCTGGAGAGGAGATGGTGAAAACCAGTGGTGGGCCATACTTTAAGTGTAGACGTACACAACTTGTGCTGGATGGGTTGTTGCTGTTAGTGTGTTACTTCTTAGCCCTGCTAATCTTCTTGGGGACAAGACCCTTCTTTGTAGGTGTCTGGGATCCTCGCATCATTTCTCAGTTTTCAATTTCAACTGAAGTTCGCGTTTCTTGTTTTCTTCCTTTATCATAATTTGTAGGATGACTCAAGCTGTTCCCTGACCCTTCAGTCTGGATTATACACTATGAGCCCTACAAACCATAGTCCTGCCGGGCTGCAAAAGACTGCTGGTCCTTCTTCACAGCCCGGAGAAAATATTCCCCTTCCTCCCTTTCCTTCAGTGAGATCCCACCCATCCCACAATCACACACTTCCAGGAAATTGGGCTTCTTTGTTCATACGTTCCGTGCCAACACACAGTCAAATATTGAAGGGACCCTGTCTTGGACACTGTTTCCCCATGTATGAATACCTTCCAGTATTCTAGAGTTAAGTCTGTTCTCCGAGCCATGACTCCGTGGATGACTGGGAGTCTCTGCTCTGATTCAACAGAATTGATCCTCTGGTTCAGATTTTAAAGGGTAATTTCATTCCCCTTACTTAGAAGTTCAAGAGTTTGAACCCATCCATCCTAAAAATAATTACGGCTAATCAGTATTTTTAAGTATGCATAATGACCGTCATTTGTTTTAGGGTATCAGGATATATTAATGAGATAAATGTAACTGTAAAGAGTAAGTCTACAGTATAACTTCTACTCCTAAAAAATGTTTGAGTCCAGACAATGATGATGATGATGGTGATAGTTTTAAGTTACATAGAAACAAAATCTTTATAAACACGGGACAAAACTGTAAGACTAATGTCGGTCTAAGATAATGTTAGTATCCCAGCATTTAGTAGCTTTACCAAAAATGTACCTTCTTGTTTGTAAACAAATTTGGCAGAAAACATTAACACTATTGTGGAATATTTCAAATACCAAATAAAGTTACTTTATAATACTACAAATATGAAACATAAGAGATTTTGACAACATAGAATTGTTTGTTTGCGATATATCTGTAACACTTTTACCTACAAGTAAAATGTTGTGCATATTTGAATATATATTCATTTTGATTTCAGTTATATTCTCCATCTCACTGTGCTACCACAACCAGGCCTATGTTGATATTTATTGACATCACATACTTTTTTTGAGCTTAAGGATTTTGGTGGTCTCTCAGAAGTGACTAGTGGAATGGGATAACCTGAAGGCATCTAATATGTTTTCTCAATTGCTGGCTTCAGTCTCCCCTTAAAAATCAGTTGTAAAGTGTGTCCACATCTCAGAGTGAAACTCTGAGGCAAGACTGATGCTTTACCTTCTGAGCAAAATCAGTAAAAATAAATAGAAAGCATGATTAAAAACGTGATTCAGATGAGCAACAATGGTATATGACGATTGAAATAGAAAGAAGGAAATGAGAGTTTCAGAGGTGGACTAGTGTTCGTCTACACCAAAGATTTATAAAACAGAACAATCCCTGTACTTCCAAATATTGGAACAATTGTCTCCCATTCATCTAAACTGTAGGATGCCATGCAAGCTGAAGGAGTAATAAAAAATAATGAACATAAAACCACTTGTATGAACAAGTGAAAACAGTTGACAGGAATGTAATTAGAAACAGTAAACACCAATGCAGTGACCATCTCCTCCCCTTCCCGAAATATCCCAACCATCACATTGCTTTTCGTAATAAAAATGACAATTCACTTTCTAGTTGGTGCCCATCTTTCTCCATTCTTGTTCTTAATTATGGCACTGGGTCTTTCCCGACCTTTTCACGTTCTTTCACTTTCTCCTTTCTGTATGTGTGTAATTTATGACCTGAGTTGAACAGTCCTATTCAGAGGTGCTATTTATTACTTTAAAAAATAAGTTTAGTGGCATGATGTTAATTGGTGTATTAAACATATGCCCTTGACCCTGTTACACCAAGGACTCAATGTCGAGAGTCACTGCTGTTATCATTCCCCTGCAAACATTCTCCAACCATGGAAATGATGGAGAGAAAAGAAGCAATCATTTTTTTAAGCTGAAATGTGACAGTGGTCATTTTCTATTTTGGTTTGTAAACTCAGCATTTTTCTTAGAAGTTTCTTAAATTAGCCGTGAATTGATTTTCATTCAACTAGCTCTGCAATTTTTGTTTGCAGTCTAAATTCTTTTACTGACAGGTTTTTAAATGGGGCAAACTCCATCTCAATACTTTGTGACTAGGACCTGAAGGAGAAGTGAGAACTCCTGACATAGACTCTGAAGTCATTTGCATTGCATTTGAATTGCATCAAATCCACATATATTTATTGAGCTTCTGGAGCAAACCATTTCTAAATGCCACACACAAAGGTTAATGTTGAACTCTGAGCATATTGAAGCTCTGAAGGTTGGTTCTCACCCTTTGTTGCACATTAGTATCACCCGGGGATCTTTTGGGAAACTGACAGTACCAATACAAAGCTAGATTTATTTCCGGTGGATGGGCTTTTGTGTACTTGTAAAGTTGGATGCCATAAATACATCCTTGTACTGGTCCTTTGGTGAACATATGCTTGTATTTATGTTGGGTCTGTACCTAACAGTGGAATTACTGGGTCATAAGATGTGCATATGTTAAGCCTTAAGAGACATTTCCAAATAGCTATTGACCATTTGGATATCCTCCTTTATGATGTGGCTGTTCAAATCTGTTGCCCATTTTCTACAAGGTTGTCTTCTGTTTTTTTTTTTTTTTTTAAGGTGTCGGGAGTGGCCCTGGGTGGCTCAGTCGGTTAAGTTTTTGACTCTTGATTTCAGCTTAGGTCTTGATCTTGTGGTTGTGAGTTCAAGCCCTGCGTTGGGTTCCACACTGGGCATGGAGCCTACTTAAAAAAAAAAAAAGATTTATAAGAATTCTGTGTATATTTTGGATTCATTCCAGATACATTATTCCAAATTTCTTGTCTCTTTGGATTGTATTTTCATATGCATATGTAATGGTGTCTTTTGATGAACAGAGGTTATTAATTATAATATATTCTAGGATTTGTCTTTTTACTTTTAGTTCACTTTTCATAGGCTAAAATAGTTTTGGGATGAGCATGTCAAAAAGTTTTACATTTGAATACTTTTTATTTCAATCTGATTTTCTTTTGTGTAAATATGTTCCCATACACGAAAGCACAGTGCAATGAAAGCCACATTTCTCTTTCATGCAATCATATCATTTATTTCAATTGTGTTCTTCTCTCCTCCTTGAGATGGCTTTTTCACGATTAGCTTAAGAAGCGCTCAGTGTACTTTTGCATTTTTAGTGAGCAAATCTTAGTGACTGTTGACTGAAATCAGAATTCACATGGGATCTCTTAAGAGCAGAGAATATGACTCATACCACCAACAGTTCATTTCTTTAAAATATGCTTTAGGAGGTCAAACCAGAGAGGTACTGTGGCCTTGGCATGTGAGAAAACTAAATAGACCCACATTTTTCTGCTGGGACTACCATGAGGCCATGTTCTCACCACTGACTTTGGTTCAGGGAATAGTGCCTGCATTTTCTGCCCTATGACACTGTTGCTTACACTACCTTCCTGTTTCAGCCGTAATAGTTCTTTGAACGTGAGGGAGAACGGTCGTCCTCCCCCGGGCTCTCCTAGGGTTATGGTCAATGAGGAACATTCCATGGCAAAATTATAGCTGGGGTCCAGTCTCACAGCTCTGTACATTAATGCACCATTTCTACAAGGCTGAGCCTTCCCAAGGATGGCTGGGTAGACCAGGACTAAAGATCCAATACATAATATACAGGAGACCATTTTTTCCCTTCAATCCCCTCACTTGGTCCTGGGCCCAGCCTGCATGGGCTATCACTTTCCTGTTCCAAGTTGATCTCAGTGGTCAGAGCCTTAGCTGCCTTTCTCTGCCACAGTACCATGGTTAGGGAGAGCCCGTGTACTCTGCCAGACATGTTTCTATAACTTTAAATTTTAAAGAGAAATGTGGGATCTTGATTTCTTTTTTTTCTAAGGCCCCTGGGCAAATACACAGTTGTTCCCAGTTAATCCTCAATAACATTCAAGCACAGCACATAAATAATTTGCCATTAAAAAATTAAAGGTCTTCCTGCTCAAAAAAAAAAATTGGCATAGGAAAGAGCCAGCTCATATTTCGTGACAATAGCATCTGTCACTTAGACTCACTTCCTGGGAGTAATGAACATGATAAAAGGGTTGGACTCAGTCTCTGTTCATCGCCTAGTGCACCTGTTAGGTGCAGATCCCAGTACTGTTATGTAAGTGAACAGATTCAGTAACTAAGGTTAGTCATTAGTTTCTCAGGATACCTAGTGTTTGTGAAGTTCCAGAATTCATTATATCTGATATAGCATGGCAGGTAAATTGATAGGAAATTAATTGGAAGACAGTTCCAAACATAATAGCTCAGTGGAAACATCCATAATCAATTAATCAAACGGCAGCTCATTTTAATTGGACCCACTCTAACCCTGAAAAGTCATTGGAATCTTTAATTAAGCTTTCAAGCTCAATACTATTTACATTCGCTATGTTCTCCAGAATAGTTCTTCTTAAAATAAGAAGTTATTAACTTGAAACCTAATGGTAAAGCAAAAATCCTCAACACATGTATGACATGTATGCTTGTGTTTAATTAGACTTCCTGATAATTTGGAAAATGTAGTTTAAAACTATTTGATTAAGGGCGTACCTGGGTGGCTCAGTCAGTTAAGTGTCTGCCCTGGGCTCAAGTCATGATCTCCGGGTCCTGGGATCAAGCCCCGTGTCGGGCTCCCTGCTCAGCAGGGAGTCCGCTCCTCCCTCCCTCTCTGCCCCCTTCTCCCTGATCGTGCTTTCTCACATGTGCTCTCTCTCTTTCTCTCTCTCTCTCTCAAATAAATAAAATCTTTAAAAAAATAAACTTATTTGATTAGGTAAATATTAACTCTTCACAAGTACACAATTCAGAAATCCTGTTTGCAAGGCTGGGTGTTGATTTTCTTCTCACTATTAGAAATATATGTATTTAATACATATATGTGGGTTTTTTTTCCTGTTAATATCTCCATCCTCTGACCTTCTTGTTCACCAGGTACCTATTTCTACCATTATAAATATCATGTGTTTCCCTGTCTAAATCTATTACTAGACCATGAGCTCTGTGAGGGCAAGATCAGTTGCAGATAGTTCCGTACCTCCCATGTCAGACACCGTGACCAGCGAAGAGCTCCGACCTAGAGCTGGCAGAACTGAAATGCTGTTCAAACCAAAAATGATCTAAGGAATAGAAGAAAATGAAAATTACCTTTTTTTGACCATATTTTGGTGTGGAGACACAGTTTGCAATAAAAGGCCAACTGTAGGGTTTTGCCCTTTACTGCCTCTAACTGAATGTGTTTATTTTAATATTTCCTCAGCTGTGTCCATGGGCTTGTCCCTGGAATTCTGTATGCCTCTAGTTCCTCATCACCTAGAACAAATTAAAACAGATAAGAATAAAGCTGGGGCAGGGGCGCCTGGGTGGCTCAGTTGGTTAAGCGACTGCCTTCGGCTCGGGTCATGATCCTGGAGTCCTGGGATCGAGTCCCACATCGGGCTCCCTGCTCGGCAGGGAGTCTGCTTCTCCCTCTGACCCTCTTCCCTCTCGTGCTCTCTTTCTCTCATTCTCTTTCTCTCAAAATAAATAAAATCTTTAAAAAAAAAAAAGAATAAAGCTGGGGCAGATGAAAAGGAATTGTATTCAGCTGTTGGACTCCATGTTATTTAGTTATGATGTCACTGGCAAAGGGAGTTCAACTCCTAAAGCAGAGAGATTTGCTGCTTCAGAGTGACAAATGCTTAACAGACTGTGATTTAACATTACTGTATACTATAACCTATATATCATGATTTAAAGTACTCTAACATGAAATAAATGAAATACACCAGGAATCCACCTGTAATCCAGACTTCCCAGCGCCGGACTCTCCTCCAGAGACTTCCCGGGCCAAAGCTAAAAGCAAGGCTGTGGGCTTCCTTACCCAGCAAAGAAAAGTCCAGCAAGGATGCTAAGAGAATTTGGTCAAAGACTTAACTCTGAGCTCTCAACATTCTATTGACGTGACTTAGCAGAGTGTGAGAATAGGGAGGTCTGAAGCTAAGGTGAGGAGCAGCTTTAATGTGGAAGGAAAAGAAGAGGAGTCCTAAGAATAAGGGGAGGAGAGAGACTTCAGGAGTGGAAGGAGACAGAGTAAACGTAGGAGGAAGGAAACAAGAAGATTGTCAGCTATTCTGAGACTCTGGGATGAGATGAACTCCTTTGTCCCTGCCATGCCCACATAAACTGGAATTGGAATATGTCTGGCTCCATAGCATGCTGCATCTGGATTTATAAATAAAAATATGACTTCATTGTATGTGCGTCACAGAAGAAGCACAAATTATGTCAGCTGAAGCAATTTCAATACACAAGTTTAAGTCCAGGTGCTTGAATGGGGACCCTTATGTCTATGAACCTGAATTGTAAATACCACTAGTGAAATGAGTCCAAAATTCTTAGAAATTCTTTTGGTTTTCCCTTCATCGTATTTCATTATTCAAAAATACAGAATTAATGGATTCAGAAATATTCCTTGGGTTTTATCCTCATTCTCAGGCTTGGGGACCCTGTGCAGGCAATAGTGTTCTCTCTGTGAAGCACCAAGCACCCAGCTCCCACCCCCATGGCATAATCCAGTTTCATGAGCCAGTGCATTAACTGATTATTAATAATCAGTTATTAATGTCAATTGCTGATCAATTAGTTATGATTATAAGTCATTAGTCCATAGCTCTTCTGTGTCAGGCACAGCTCTGTGTGCGAGGGTACAGGGTGGTTGAAGCAGATATATGCTGATAATATACAAAGTCATTTGGTAAAATGTAAAACCTGGTAGTCGGTGACCAAGACCTATGTAGGGTCTTTCTGGCCAACTCTTGGTTCTGAAGGTTAAAAAAAACCAAACCTGTTTAATCCTTGAGGATAAGGAGATGTTAACTGATGAAGGCTAGATGAGCGTGCTAAGTGACGTGGTCGAGGAGGGAGCCAGCATGTCCTAGGAAGAGCCAGTCTGTACAGAGCAGGTGTAAGATCCTGGCCATGAGACCACATCATCTGTTCAGCGACAAAGCTCCTTTTTAGAGGACCTGTGATCATCTAACGCCTCTGGGTAGAACCATCCAGACTATTTAGATTAGAGTACTATTTGCCCATTTAAGTTCTGAGTATTACTTTATGGTGTTTCTGGACACCAGGTGAAGGGCCTCTTTGAGCTTACATTCTTATTAGGATCATGCTGATGAAATGTGGGGTCAAGGGACCACCTAAATAAGATCTACCTGGGAGGTTTGTTGATTGTTTTGATTCACAGCCCTTATTTCTGGCCCACAGAATCAGTGTTTCTTGGAGCAAGGCTCTATTTTTAAGAAGGCTTCCAGGTGACACTTATATTCCTTAAGCTTTAAGAGCCTCTCTCTGCCTTAGAAGAGCAGGGTCTGATTCCACTCAGACATTGTAAACCTCTTCAGGGGTCACTTGATAAGTCATACTGTCATGCATTAGCCAGTAAATGCTACATCACTGTCTCTCCATCAACCCCCTGCCCCCAGTTTGTTGAGAATCTTCCCAAGCTTGCATCAAACCACACTGGACCAGTATTTAGAAAAAATTCACTGGGAAGTATGCCAGACAAAAGCAAATAATCTCAGTTACCATGTTTTTGATGGGAGGGTAACGACCAAAGACCACATCAGTGCACAGTCGTTAGAAGAGCTCAAGGAGTCTTTCATAATTCTCAATAAATTAATACCATACCAGCATCAGGATCAGGTTTCAATATGAAGAACGAGCCACACTGACCCACAAATATATGCTGACTTAAAATTGCAAAAAAAAAAAAAAAAAAAAGCTTCTACCTAAGACTATCAGTCCATAAGATACAGCCTTATTTTGTTCTTTGAAAGAAACTAAAAAACAAAACAAAAAACCTCTCTGGCTTACATTTTAATAAATCATTTTTAGGAAACCAATATATAACAAATTCAACCTTTGGAAAAAACTGAATTCATGTTTTATCTTCTTGAATTCTCTCAATAGTGCGTCACAATATTCAGCACAAAACATTGTGCTCCCCAAATTATGTTGGCTCATCCAATTTTGCCCGTAAGGCCACAGCTTTTGCCGTGCTCTCTGAGGCCTCAGTTTTATCTGGTCTTGAAATCCTGAATAAAACACCCAGGAACATGTTTCCATTTGCAGTATTTCCCTTTTAGGTGGAACGGCCACCAGACAGAGGGGCTTTCTGGGCTGCATTCGGTCTCTGCAGTTGAACGGAATGTCCCTGGACCTGGAAGAAAGAGCTAAGGTGACGCCCGGAGTGGAGCCGGGTTGTAGAGGGCACTGCAGCAGCTACGGAAAATTGTGTCAAAATGGAGGGAAGTGCAGAGAAAAGCTCAGTGGGTTCTCTTGTGACTGCACCCTCTCTGCATATACAGGGCCATTCTGCTCCAGGGGTAAGTATGGCATGGGGTGTCCTGACAGGAAAACTCGCCCAACGTGAAGAAGACATCTTGCGGTAATTTTCTGGGTAGCTAATTGGAAGCAAAAATAGTTCCATTTCGGATTTTGTTTTTTTGCCAATTACCTGTTTCATGCCAATCCCATTTCATTTCTTAAATATTTGCCTCAATTCTTAAAAAAAATAGTATCTATTAATAATAAAGCCTCTCAAGTTGCCTCTAGGTGTCCTAAAGTGTTGGCTGCTTAATCTGCTTTTTTCTATCTGATGTTGATGCTTTTAAGTATTATGGCTGTCAACAAACTGTCCCTTGGGGCAGCTCTCTATTTTAAAATCTTTAAAGGCATTATTGTTATTTTTGATGAAGATCATCAACCATGAAAGGAGATTTAGGAAGGATTGTGTTTTGGTTTTTGCCAAACAAATATTTTTTCCAAGAATAAAAATAACTTTTCCATTAAATATGCACATGTAACAAAAAAGAGATACTCAGGCATTTTGCTCTATGATGTGGCCACTATCCGTGACGTAAAATAGTGGGATATTTTTCATTTTGTCTTGTTCACAGACCTATGTCATGGAAGAAAGAAAGAACTGAGTGTAGTATTAAGTGTTCTGGACGGACTTCTCTGAATACACAAACATTTGTTGTGCTTTCATAGTTGCTCCTAGAAAACTGCTATCATGTTTAATTCAGTTGCTTTATTTGAGTGTGTCTGAGCTACTGAACCTTTTTCCTGAAGGAGGCTAACAAAAATTGCCTCCAAATTGAAGCAACTCCTGCTTTGCAAAGAAAGCATTTGGGATTATTTCATGAAAAGTGGGTTAAAAGTCATCTACACTTTATCAGAACTAAGTTATAATTTCAAGTCAACCCCTTGATAATAACTCACACACCACTGCTATCCTTCTAGGAGGCTGTTTACATTTTAAGTTAAGAGATGCCTGGGTGGCTTAGTGGGTTTAGTGTCTGACTCTTGATCTTGGCCTGGGTCTTGATCTCATTCACGTTTTGATCTCAGGGTCGTGAGTTCTAAATAAAGTTAGAACAAAGAGCACCTCTTCTGAAGAACTTGTCTTTACTTTCTGAGTCTAAATGATTTCTAGTTCAGCTTGCTAACTGCAATCAAGAATGCTACTCTGCATCTATGTATCGTATTGCATATAAAGAGTGTATTACAGAAATAAAAATAATAAAACAAGCAAATAAAAACACTCTTCAAGTACCAAGGGAATGCAGATGTTGCTATATTACCCGGTGAGCGTCATGTACAACTCACGTTCCACAACTAGTCCTTTATAGTAATGGGGAGAAGCAGAGTCCAAGGACCCAGCTCCAGTCATTCCTCCAGTGTCCTCATTTTCATACATGTATAAATAAACAGGTAGTGTGTGCGTGCATGCACATGCATGTGTGTGTGAATTTGGGATATTAACCTCATATAAGTAAAGTACTACACTTTTGTAAAACTAAAAGAGGCTGGATAGTTCCTTACGTTGATCACTGCTACACAGAACCCTGCTGCCCATCTTATATTAACACTGGACTTAAGCTTCTTTTCATAGGGCACAATAAATAGGGGAAAGTGTTTAGGCAAAAAAGAACATTTCTTTCTCTTGATCCTGAAAGGTAAGAAGACCCCTCAAGCTTCCTTCCTTCCTATTGCAGGAAGACTAGTGCATCCTAGCTACAAAATAATAGATGGGACTAAAAATTTAAGTAAGAAAATGGATGGTAAGGGAGATAAAAGCCAAGAAACCTGGTTTGTGTCTGAAGTCAGAGAGGGGGACGTTATGCTTTCAATTATAAGGTTAACTAGCAAATTAATTACATATACTTCTAACATAAAGCCATTTCAAGGACAGTCATAAAAGCTCTATTAATTTCCTGTGTTATTTAGTCCTGGTTTGGGGCTATTTGTTGTATCTATACAATTTGTTATTTAATTAGAAAATATCATACCTGAAACAAGATCCTTGTACTTAATTTTTTTAACATAAAATGTGTCTTATCATTCCAGAGATTTCTGCATATTTTGGATCTGGCTCATCTGTGATTTACAATTTTCAAGAAAATTATTCCTTAAGTAAAAATTCCAGCTCCCACGCTGCTTCATTTCATGGCGATATGAAACTGAGCAGAGAAATGATCAAATTTAGCTTTCGAACAACACAAGCACCAAGCTTACTGCTTTATGTGAGCTCCTTTTATAAAGAATACCTTTCAGTTATCATTGCCAAAAATGGTGAGTGCTTTTAGATGAGAGAGAGAGAAAACTGAATTAGAACATTAGATTAGTAATAATATGGATAGTTCTCATGTTCTTGCCTCTCAAACTATGAACAGGAAGAAAAGCGTGCCTGTTTTTTGTATTCGATATTTTTAAGACTATCCTATAAATTTAATCTAAAAGGATTACTTAAAATTAAGATAGCTTTAGCTTATTATAACTTTGATAATTTTACATTCAGTGTTAATTTTTTATTTATATAAAATACTTACCATATTGTATTATTGCTAAAAGCTCTTTACTATTTCATATAATATCAGTATCAATTTTGTGGGTCATTTTGAAAGAAGATACCTATTTGTATATAGTAAATATTTCCTTCAATTAAAAGTAGAGAAGTTTTGAGGGAATGTTAACAACCTACCATTATATATAGGAAAAGGTCCCCAAAGTAATCTGTTGGTTCTAATGGTCAGCAATGAAATAGTCATGGAAAATGCTGGTACAGGGCAATGGCTTGTGGATTAGGACATGTGTATGTTACAGAAACCTTGTCACAGAAAACCACTTGCTGATGTTTTTTCTCCTCCCTATATCCAGATTAAAGATAAAAATTCTATAGATAAATTATCTGAGTGAGGAAAATAAATTTATAAACTTGAATATATCATTTCAACTCAAATAAATATGGCCCAAGGGCACTGAACACTAAAATAAAAATAATATTGATTAATAAGTATATTTACCTTCCCTGTGTATCTTTTGAGCTTGAAGCTTATCTATACATTAGGATATTTTCTTTGCTAAATTGAAGATACCTTGTGAAATAAATTGGCATCTTTGCAGGCAGCTAAGTGAGTAGTATTAATTCTCATGGTAAGTTTGGCTAAAGACCATTCATTTCATCCTGATTTCATTCCAAAGTCTATGACTGTGACCACGTGGAAATATTTTTCATCTTCAGTAAAACTCTGTTTGCTTATAAAAATTCCATTAGTCAACTGCATTTTAGAGTGGCAGATGTATTTTTTCAAAGGTGAGATTGTGGAAGCATGTTAATGCAGTATTCCACAACAGTATACTAGGTGTGTTTTTTTTTAAGTTAGAGACTAGTATAGAGATTTGCTTCTGCTTCACTGCATATTTGACTTCTAGGGGGAAAATTAAAGATTTGCAGGAAAGACTGCTTATTGGCAACATGCTTGGTCTTGATCTTGAAAATAGGGCAGTTTGACAGAGAAGCTGACTTCTAGGAATTATGAGGAAAGGAGACTTCCAATAAGCTACTGTGAATTTTCCACCTGAAATTAATAGCTAAAAAGAGTACTCTGAGTTTTTATAAGTAGCTCTTAAACTACAATTTTAACTAAAAATATAACTTCTCTTCCCTACTCTAGGAAGTTTGCAGATCAGGTACAAGCTAAATAGATACCAAGAACCTGATGTCGTTAACTTTGATTTCAAAAACATGGCGGATGGGCAGCTTCACCACGTAGAGATTAACAGAGAAGAAGGCGTGGTCTTCGTAGAGGTAATATATATAATACATTCAACAGAAGCAGTGCTTACAGTTAACGATTCCCCAGCATGAAGGACCGTGGGCAGAATTATGATAATGAATAGACTGAAGACATCCTTCCAGGGCTGCTCTCGCACAGACCATCGACACACTGCCAGACGGGGTCTAGTTTTTGAAAGGATAAAGATTCTGTCCAAGATATGATTACTGTTTGATACCCAAAATGCCAGACTTTCCTTATTTGTTTTACATCATTCAGGAGGGAAAGCTGTCTATTTTATCGTACATACTACTAGTAGGGGTATTGCTACTCTCATGAAACCAGTGGAATTGCTCATTCTACCAGCTTTTGAAGAAAAGCACGAATGTTTTGCCCTCTACATAGAGGAAAATGTCTTAGCTGAATGACTCAAGTGAAAATACCAACCTAGGTAAAGGTATCAATGTGAAAATAACTCGTATCTTTCTTTTTCTTTTTCTTTTCTTTTTTTTTTTTTTTTAGCTTTACCAATTTTGGATTTCTCATACAGTGGAGAAAATTAAAATGATATAAGGGGATAGAAGATGGGGTGCACTGGTACCTGAGGGTAGAATAGAAGGTTTAGAAAATATCATTCACCTTTGTAAATGGCTCTTTAAAATTTGTTTTTCTAAATCTTGGGGGCCATACTAACAGTTGCCTGTTTTATCATTTTCTTTTGTCTTCCTTGGCTTTCTATCATCTTCCCAACAAAATGGCATCCATCTGGCTGTTTGCACCTCATGTAACCATTCTACAGATTGACAAGAATGCAAAGAGACAAGTCCGCCTGTCATCAGGTACAGAATTCAGTGCCGTCAGGTCTCTTGTGCTGGGCAGGATTTTAGGTAAGTAAAGGCACGACCTTCCCCTAATCGTGACGCATAAAGATCAGAAGAGTTGTATTCTAAACATGCACACAGGCCACACACAAATTCATCATGCCAAAAGAAATCTCCTGTTTTGTTTTAAGTACGAAATGAGTGATAATCAAGGCGGAAACCATACCTTCTCAGGGGTTATGTAACCGTGTGCAGGGACTTCCTGCTGAGCAAGCATGGTCCTTTGATAGTAATGCCACTGTGGTCTCTGTGTAATGAAACATGATTTTGTTCTCACACTTCAAAAATATCAAACAGCAAAAGTAGAAATAACAAACTGTGTATCAATCAGCCGCCAAATACACAGGTTGTCATCTAATGATCAAACCAGGACTAGGCCTAAGAGAGAAGGGAGGGGAGAGCAATAGCTTTTTTTCAAGGTTTGTGAATCTGCTTTAGGTTCTGGCTTGGATCCTGTTTGCCTTGTTGAAAGGTGGTAGTGGCTTGCCACTCTTGCTGGAACCCAGTGTTAAATGTCATATGATTATTATTTATATTCACCAAGCACTTCTGATAGTAGCACTCAAGTAGAAACCTTTTCTTGCCATTTAACATCCAAATATATGTACATTTTTTATACTTGCCAACAAGGACTAAGTGGGAAAAGGGGTACTATGTTTTGAAAGGGTTTTCTTTTTAGTTATAAGTAAATTATAAAGAGGAGTGATATTTCACATGATTTGGTGGGGTGGGGGACCTCTTGTAGTCTGGTGTTCATCTCTCGTTTGATATTTGAAACTAACCTGGAGTATTTCGCCTCGGGTAGTAAATGGAATCTTTTATTTTTTGACTCTTCAGCTGTTTGTACCTTGACTTATCATTCCATACATTCCCTGAACATAATCTCAGAATCCTGAGAATGTTTGATTAAACCCATGGGTGAATGATCAAAATATTGGTTCTTGAGAAGGTTAATAGTTAAATTTATAAATATTTCTAGGTTTTCTAGGACTATGATGAGCATCAAAATTGTGTGCGCTCATTCTCCAAGCAAACAGGGGAAATATGAGTTGCAATGTTCTCTCAGTATGCTAGAGTGGACATGTGCAAAGTACTTGATAGATACTTGGAAGCTTAACTGAAAAATTCCAAGTGAGTTTCATCATGTAAATTATGTAAATTCAACTATAGTAATAAAAAAACATAAAATAAATATAGCAAATCTTGATCTCAAGAGTTCCTCAGTCTAGCAGGGCCTGAAATGAGGCATTACATAGAAATGTAAAATACAAGATAGAGAATTTTAACAGTCATGCATAATGTTAATACAGTCATATTTTTGAAGAAATAAAATCTTCAAATTTAATGCCACGCTTACTGATGAAAATACCTTTTGTGAGTAGAAATATGTTAAATATATTATAAAACAATTGAAAAACTTATCTGCATTCTATTAGGAGGATTGTATTAATCAAACAGTAGAATAATAGCATTCATTATATAAATATTTGTTTCCCTTTTTGTAAATGAGGAGGGAGATTAGTAGGGAATTAAAGATGTTAATGTTTTTATTTAAGAATAGCATATTATTAAAATGCATGTCATTCATACTGAAAAATAAGATTAAAGTCCAGATTCAGCAATGAACTTTATAGTCTGAATCAACTCATTCTCCTAAAAGTATAGGTAGGAACTTATAGGGCGTGTATCTAAGGTTAGGATCTTGACCCAGGACCAAGGACTAATACTCCATTCAAGTCATTTGTAATTCAAAGGAGAGTAATAATTTATGGTCAAATTTGGTGTGGTATATGAATTTACAATTAAACATGTAGTATATTATTATATTTTAATATAGTATATTAATTTATAGTAAAATAGATGCTAAAATGGAGCTATTAATTTTCCAGAGAATTGTTCAATCTTGGAGTTTCTTATTATGTTAGGCTGGGTCCTCCAAAAAGCAGTCGCCAAGACAAAATTAACCATGTGAGGATTTTATTCGGGGAACACTTACATAAAAGAAAGTGGGGAGAGAACTGGCCAAGAGTGGCAGAGGCATCAGATGGCCATGCAACTCTGCTTCCAAATGAAGGGGGGAGAGAGAGAGACAGGAAAAGTTAGAAGTATCTTGGAAGTCCGTGCAACCTCAGAAGGGTTGAGCAGTCTTTGGGGAGCCCTTGAGTCAGCCAGCCATCAGAAGAATCTCCTGTTTCCCAAGAATGAGCCCACCTTAGAAATTCCCTGCTGTCATCAGCCACCGCTGGTACCACCCACAGGAAGCATGGCCTTGGCCCAAGGATAAAGATAGGTTTCAGAGCCTGGCAGCTGGGGCTGTTGGTCAATTACTCTCCTCTAGTTGGAGGTCTGCGAGGCACGTTGTCATGGCCCCACGCTTATAAAATATGGTTTTCCTATTTGGAAGCCCTTTTGGCTTAGATTCATTTAGCACATACTTTGTGATCACCTGTTGTGTACACAGAGAATGCCATCCAGCAAGATGGACATTGCATCTGCCCTCACAGAGCTTATGTTAGTGGGCATACACATCATCGTCCTACACAATGTTCCTGTGTATCCAATTGAGTATAATGTGCCCTGTGTCACATTAGATAAAATAGTTCCAAATTACCCTCCAAATAAAAATGAGTAAAATATTTGTATCATTTTATGATTTCTGAATATTTCTTTTAAGGGAACAGAATATGAACATTGATCAATCATTTTTTTTTTGGAGTTGTAATTTGTCTGCCTTTTCAACCAAAGACTGAAGGATATGACCATTCACTGCCATTTTAGATGGAAACCCAGAAAGGAGGACATATTTTCCCTCTTTCAGCTTTCTCCATTACTCATTTCTTAAACTTAGTAAGAACTATGGAGATGATTTTGGACTATTGTCACTGTGAACAAACATTACTAGCTGATACACAAAAGGAAGGTGAATTTTTGAAATAATATCAAACTCTATTATGACAACATGGAAACCATCTCCAACTCCCTATTACATTTAATTTAAGTACTCAATAACTTTGACAATAATAATCATTAGTAGTTGGGAGCTGTGGTTTTAGCCAAGCAGCTTAGTTCAGATCCTCCTACGATCAAGAGTACATTAAATCTGCTCTTCATATTCATGTCTCACTGTAAGATTATGCTCTGAATTCTGTATCTAGATACTTTTATACGTTATAAGAGATTTTTGATTTATTTTAGTAAAAACTGGATGATTATTTTCACTTACTCTGAGTAGTAGCTTTTGCATATTAGAGGTCTTGATCAATAGTGATTATTCCTGGGGTGCCTGGGTGAGTCAGTCGGTGAAGCATCTGCCTTGAGCTCAGGTCACGATCCCAGGGTCCTGGGATAGAGCCCCGCATCCAAATGAATAGATAAAATCTTTTTAAAGAACAATGATTATTGCTCTCTTCTGAGGACACAGAGCCAGGAGGTAGCTCAGATCACTGCAGTGGAGATTAGGCCGGATGTAAATAATGTCTGTAGTCAGCAAGGAGAGGACAACTGGTCTCCACTGAAGGGCTGGGGGAATAATTTCCAGTGTGTCAGGAATCCTTTATGTAAAACTCACTTCAGTGCCTAGAGGTGAGGAGAAATCAGATGACCTAAGTCCTGATTGTGTAAATATATTGTGAAATGACACTTAAGAGAATGGTTATTTTAAAAGCAAATTTTAAAAGAGAAGTGCAGCTTAGAACAAGAGCAGTAAGAAATCTACTGAATTTTTTTTTCTTCATCAAGTGGATTTTTGAATATTTTAACAATTAAAATGTCATAGACCATCTCTGATGCATAGAGTGGCTTCATCCTTGTGGAGGCTCTAATTGTTTCCAGAGAATTAGCGACATGAACTGGCCATACCTAGAAGCTTAAAGACACCTCTCTCCTCATCATGATACAAGAGCATAGATCAAAGTGTGACGTCCCAAACCCAAGGAACACTTGGGTTGCTGAAACGTGTTATCTGAGTGTTATCTGATTTTAATTATAGAGCACATGGTATGGTAGACATTGGGATTTTGTCAGAGGCTCATAAAAATCATGAGGCTGTGCTCCAGGTAGGAAGGATGAGTCTGCACCTTTGACAACGCTATCACCCTCATCGCTTTCATTTGGCAGTCAAACATAATAAAACAGAGCTCTGCTTACACTTCAAAAAAAATACTGAATGATAAAAGCAAAAGTCATGAATCCCAAATTATGTATTTATCAGCTGCCAAATCTAGACACCTTTGCACCATGATAAAACTAGAATAATTTCTAAAATAAAAAAGAGAAGGCAATTGTTTATTTCTTTAATTACTGACATGCTTTAAAATGTACCTGCACTAGCAGACGAACCATGAGAGATGATGGACTCTGAGAAACAAACTGAGGGTTCTAGAGGGGAGGGGGGGAGGGGGATGGGTTAGCCTGGTGATGGGTATTGAGGAGGGCACGTTCTGCATGGAGCACTGGGTGTTATGACAAACAATGAATCATGGAACACTGCACCAAAAACTAATGATGTAATATATGGTGATTAACATAACAATAAAAAATTTTAAAAAAAATAAATAAAATAGGGATAAAAGCCAGGATATTTAAATCACCTGTGTAAAAATTCCAATTTAAAACATATTAAAGTTTATTTGTCAATATACCTCAATTAAATTGAAAAATATTATATCTGAAAAAAAAATAAAAAAATAAAATGTACCTGCACTAGGAATAAGTAAAAAAATAAAGCCATTATCAGGAATAAGTAAAAAAATAAAGCCATTCTCTTACTCTGTTGCATGAGTGCCTTTACTAAAAGCAGGAATTGATGGAAGAGAGGAGAGAATGAGGTTGGCAGGACAGTGCATACAGGGGCTTTGGGCACAAAGCAAAGAGATGCTGGCAGGCCAGCCTGGTGATGAGCTGCGGGACTGGTCTGTGAGAGTAAGAGCAGTTAAATGTGAATTCTGCTCGTGTTGTCTGTTGAGTATAATAGAGGGTTAGAGCTGGTTCCCATGTCATCTCAGTACAATTTGATATTATTACCTAAAAATTACCCTCCTTGCTTGATAACTGCTACTAATGCTTGTTAATGATGATGGGAGTTAAAAATTTGTTCCTATGGTCCGTTTCCTTTGTAAAAATGAGTACTTGAAGACAGAGAGGAAGCAATTTTTTTTCCAGTCTTCCTTCCGAAAGGGCAGGCAGTCTGATGTCATTTCTCTGTCAAGTGTGTTGTTCACATGTATGAAGTACTGGTGCCGAAGTGAATGATTTCTCAGCAGCTCCTCTAAGAGAACTATTAACTTGAACATTATGTAAGAAGAGATCTCTCTAAGGTGTAATTGATCAAAGGAACTATGCAGGTGTGAAGTTGCTTTGCTAACTCATTAAGGTTTTGTTGGGTCACAATGCCACACATGAAAAAAGAAACTCAGTGAAGACCATTACATAATCTTGAGATTGCATCAAACCTTTCACGGAAAAATGTGCTCACCTCTTGCATGATATAACTTAACCCATTGTAGAATGACTGAAAAGTCACTGTTCAAAGGCTGAGTGAAGTTTACAGTTACTATCTATTACTTGTTTATGTGAAATCTGTTATGGTGCCGGGACCCTGACAAGCAGCAATCCGTTGGTCCCTCACGGTGTGGGAAGAACCAGGCTGCATCAGACGGACTTGGCTCACATTCCTCCGTAATTAATAGGCTGCATCACGTTCATTTTTACATCCAAAACTCATTGTAAAATGAAGTTCTGAGTTCTGTTTATGGATTGTTTTTATGTTAGAAGAGTTTCCTAAAAACCTGAAGATGTTTTTCGCTCAGTCTGTGCTGAGCAGTAGCTTTGGTATATTTAGAGGCAATGACCCATAGGGATCATTGATCTCTTCTGAGGTTGCAGAGCCAGAAAGTACTCAAATTTCTGCAGTGGAGATTTAGGCCAGATGTAAATAAAGTGTGTGGTCAGAGGAAAGAGGGTATCTACCCATCTCTTAGAAGAGCTGTAGGAACAAACGTCAATCTCAGTGCTAGTTTATGTAAAACCTGCTTCAAAGCCAAGGGGGTACATAAGATAGTTTGATTAGATTATTTAAGGGACCTTGTTGATTTTGTAAATGTCTTGTGACACTTAAGACAGGTTACATTGAAAGCAAAAAAGAAGTACAGGTCGCCCAGAAATATCTAACTATAAATAGCTTCTGTATTAATGAGATTTTCAAGGTTATATCTCAGAGCCGTAGGTTTGGTTGGCAAATAAATACCTTTTATGAAAACCTGCTTCCTTATCCACGTAGTGTTTGCTGACTGCTTTGCCATTTTACTTTTCCACTAACTCTTGTTTATTGAATCCTGGTCATAATTGCATGTAATGACAAAGATGCTCTGCTGGGTGTTAGCCCTGCTCCCCCTCTGATTTATTGCCCCATGTTCTGGCAAGCCTTCTTATCCTCATCTTTATGGGTTAAAGATACTAAGATTCTTTTTAAACAAGGCCCCTCTTCCTAGGTATGGACAACCTATTTGGTTTTGTTTTCTGAGTTTTTCTGTTTGTTTGTTAATGAGAGCTACAAGAAATTCCATGAAGCCCTCCTTGTGATTGTTCTTCCGTTTACTTCATGCCCTTTCCAGAAACAGTCCTCTTCCCAGGTATAGAAAGGCACTTTCTACAAATTTTAATTCCTTGGTACTCTATTTTTCTGGCAGGCCTTTTGTTAAAAGGTTTCTTCTTTAACAAAGCAGAAGTCATTCCCTTTGTTGGAAAATACAGTTGGGGCTAATTTTTTAATAGGCGAGATTATCCAAAAATCTGAGTCAGTTAAGGGTTTTTATAACCAGAAACATCCAAAACATGATTGAGTCCTCTCAGGATTTGTGTCAAACAGGAGACGTTGGTCTTCAATTCCTCCACCCTCCCTGTTCTAATCTTTAGATGGTGTTGGCATTTCAGGAGTTAGATAACAGGAAAGATAGCTATTTTTGTTCATTGGCTTTATTAGCACAATTGTTGATGTCCAGCAAGATATCTAATGCTATGTATTTCTAAGGCCAGCTTTGCTTATGAACAACATAGTATAGCTGTTCATTTTGTTTGGACTCCGTTCTGGGGAGGTGGCTGCAAAACCCTGTGCTGTGCTTTCCCTCCTGATTCTAATTACCACCCATTGACTCTCCTGAAAATAGGAGTTGTTGGTCCAGCCCAGCAGGCAGGCGGGAGCCTGGAGGTTGCCAGTGAAGAAAGTGGTGGGGGCCTCCTTGCCCTCTGGTTGGAAGACAGTCAGGGGCCAGCCTAGGAAAGTCTTGGGGGGCAGACCCTAAATTGCATAGATCCCTCCCCTCCACTTGGAAATACTTAGCTTGCCTAGAGCTCTGGAGCCCATGGGGAGAGGTCAGCATTGAAAACGTCACTATGCCCATTTCCCCTCTTTGCCAAAGAAGGGAGCAACCTGAAACTCGAGGGGTTCCTGAATTTTGCTGAGGATGACCTGAAGTTTTGAGTCCTCTCTGTCTGGAGTCCTCACTGGTGTGGGGCAGCTACATTGTCTACCACCTAAGGAAATCAGTGACTGAAAAGCACCCAGCAGATGAGAAAAACAACTCCATTCTTAAGAAGATTCAATGACAAAAAAAAAAAAAAAAGAAGAAGAAGAAGATTTAACAATAAAAAGGGGGAAGAAACGAAGCCACCAGAATCATTCCCTATCACAGTAAGCCTCTTCAGGGAAACGGATACCATCCTGTTGAAACTTAGTAAGAGCACTTGCTTTTAGCAAAGCAACCAAAAGACCTTGAGGAACTAAAAAGTATGATTGTTCCAGACCAAAAATGTCAGTAGCAGGAAAGAGTGATCTTTGTTGAAACTTGAATTCATCACGTAGAAGATAAGTGAATGAAGGACTTGACTCACATAAAATTAAGTCCTAAAATATAAAAATCAGGTGGGAAAAGTAAAATAGCTTAAAGAATATGCAGAGGAGACCCCGTGTGAATAATCAGCAGACCAAGAGGATAAAAAATTTAGAAGTGAAAGGGACCCCCTGGTGGCTCAGTCGGTTAAGCACCCAACTCTTGGTTTCAGCTCAGGTGGTGATCTTGGGGTTGTGAGATTGAGCCCTGCATCAGGCTCCGTGCTCAGTGGGGAGCCTGCCTGAGGATTCTCCCCCCCCAAGCCCCTCCTGCTCATTCTCTCTCTCTCTCATTCTCTGTAAAATAAATCTTTACAAAAATATGAAGGTGAAGCAATAGTTGCGTGCACAATGTATGAAATTTTCCAGGCTAAAGAAAAAACTCGTGTCTCCAGATGAAAAGGGCCCAGCATGTTCTATGCAAAATTCCTGAATCACAGAGAATCTCACAAAATTTGAGAAAGAAGTAATAGAGCGAGAAGATGCTGGAATAATATCTACAGACTACTAAGGGAACAGGACTATGAAGAGTCAACCTTAAAATAGACACACAAAACTCACCTAATCCATCAAGATAAATTTCTGTTCCAGACACACTCCATCACACTTTCTAAGTCATTTCTTCAGAACATTACCACTCTTCAAAATTTTCATTAGTTCCTGTCTCTATGTTTATTTTCTGTCTCTGCTGCTAGAATGTGAGATGCCTGATATGCAGGGAATTTATTTCCTGTATCAGTAGCTCTTAAAACAAATATTAATTGATTAACTGCCCACTTTAAGTTTTAGAATTTAAAGTCTTTTATACAGTAATTTGTAATATTCAAGTTTTGGACTTGAAGGTGTAGTCTTTAAAATTCATCTCGGGGCACCTGGGTGGCTCAGTCAGTTAAGCACCCAACTCTTAGTTTCGGCTCAGGTCCTGATCTCATGGGTCGTGAGATCAAGCCCCGCATCGGTGGGCTCCATGCTCAGTGGGAATCTGCTTGGATGTTCTCTCCCTTGGCCCCTTACCCTGCTAGCTCTTTCTCTCTCTCAAATAAACAAATCTGTAAAAAAAAAAAAATAAAATTCACCTCCTATTAGATTTGTACCAGAGAAGTGAATCTTACCTATTTACATTTTTTTCGGTTCAAAAGATAAGATTTTTTTAAAATCTATAGAAATTGTATCAAGATTTTAACATTTTAAAATAAATGTGAAAAGCACTGCCCTGGCTATGCTGCTATTAATGTATGTTTTCTTTTCCTTTCTTATTAAAGTAAAAAAACTCCAAAGCAAGAATGCTATCTTTTTAAACATAAATATGTTTGAATGTATATCCATTCAAGTGAGCGAATGCTCTGTGTTGGGACTAAGTTCGTTCTTGCTTTCTATACATGGACGGAATGGCTTCTATGTAACAGCATAACGCTGGAGGTTGAGGGTCACCTATGGGTCCAGGAAGCCCATCTTTGTGCAGTGAGGCAAGGTGGCCTGGTGGTCGGAACATGGCCTTCTGAGGCAGAACGCCTGAGCCTGAGTGCCGTATCTCTAGCCCCACGGCAGGGGAGTAATGTAATTGCTCTGATTTTCAGATTGGAGGATGACATTCATGATACTCAACATTTAATCAGCATTTTCATCATTAGGTATAAAGTGTGAATGACAATGGAACAAAACGGCGTTCTTCAGAATTCTTAATATTACAAGACTGGCTCAATCAGAGCTGAGTTGTCCAGAGTCACTTCAAGACCAGCGGCTCTTAAGCCAAAAAAATAATAACAAAATAAGTAAGAGGCACTGCAGAAGATAGGAAGAGAAGAAAGAAAACAATGTGTCAGTCAGAGAGCAGTTCATGAATAGCGGAGTCTTGTGGTTTGGAGCCTGAGTCCCGCACAGAATGCCCACAGCTCCTCAGCCTCAGGCAGTCACTGCAGTTCTGACCCCACGTGTCCTGCCTGTACCACGAACATCAGACCCTCCTGGCTCCTGGGAGCTGCAAACACGAGCATGCAAATCCCTGAGAACAGTGCTAAGCGCATTATAAGTACCCAATAAATACTTAATACCTATTATCCTTTTTTTTTTTTTTTCAAAAAGAGACAAAAGTGCAAACCGTGTCTGTGTCCCTGTATATGCAGAGTAGGAGAGAGGAGTCCTGCTATTTTCTGGTCACATTGGGTGGATTGGATGCATTGTAGTCTGATAACATTTGAACTTTAAAACTCTACAGGTAATTCCCCTTGTTTCAATTTGAGCCTCGCCAAGCATAAAATGTAAATATATTCTTCACTGTAGAACCATAAATTAATATTCTGGCATTCAAGCCAGTCTCTGTGCCACAATAGTTGCAGATAAACTAAACTCCCATTGATCTGGGGGAGGGTTTTTCTGTCTAGAGGGGACGGGGATGCACACGTGTCTGTCTGAGTGACAGGTGGCAGAGAAACGAGGGAGAAAAGGCTGTGAGGTATGAATGTTTTCACTGCTGTGCATGAGTCATTAGGGCAACTCTGGGGGGTAGCCTCCACCACATCTCAACATTATCCCCCTGCGTGATGGGGTCGCAGAGTACCAGAAAGCTGTTGGCCCGACTGTCGGCTGGCTGGGCAATAGATAAGGGAACTCCAGAAGCTCAATTTTCCCTCTAGCTTCTGTGCTTTTCATGACTTACGTCTCACAAGCTGAGCTGAATTCATTTCCAAATTGGGAAGCACTTGAATCTCTTACTCCAAGCCCTATCACAAATCATGTTAATCATCTGTGTTTCAGTTTACCATCTCATGAACCCTCATCAGTTCCAGACCTGGCCCATTCTTAGGGAGGCTTCAATCACTTCCAGAGTTCACCCCATGATATTAAATTAGCCATCCTTAAAAACCTGCCTTCATTAACCTGGAGAGGCTCACCAGTAGTCACGGAGAGACTTACTGGATCCGACTCTTTGAATAAAGACTGACAAAGGGGAATTTAGTCTACTGTATATATATTTGCTGTTGTATTACCAGACTGGAAACATTCCGTCTGTAGCCTTGCCTCCTTTTGCTCTTGCACAATTGTTAACATTTCGATGTTTCTTTGGGTTCACAGAACACAGTGATACAGACCAGGAGACAGCGCTGGCGGGCGCACAGGGCTTCCTGGGCTGTCTCTCTGCTGTGCAGCTCAGCCACGTGGCCCCTCTGAAGGCCGCGCTGCAGCCCAGCCACCCGGCCCCCATCACCGTCTCGGGACACGTGACAGAGTCCAGCTGTGTGGCCCAGGGTGGTACTGATGCCACATCAAGAGAAAGGACACACTCGTTTGCAGGTGGTGTGTGGCCCCTCCTTTACACAGTAACGAACACACTAGTCCCCTGGGTATTGAGTCTTCTGATGCTGCTGTGGCAGTGGGTCCTCGAGGTGGCTTCTCAAAATTGGCTTTGTTGGTTGACGTCCAATTCTCTTTCCCATTTCTTCTCTAGATTCTCAGTGCCTTATTCATGTGTGCCCCTGCAGTTGACACTGCTGAGCTTCAAAAAAGTTGTCAACAGGGATTCCACATTGACCTCCATAATTCTGCTCTGGTTTAAAATGTTTTAAAGACTTTTTTTTTTTCAAAATTTCTTCTTTTTGATTGGCTATATCACTCCCTTCCCCCCTTTTTTATTCTTTCCCTGCAGATCATTCGGGAACAAGAGATGACAGAGAACCCCTCGCTAATGCAATTAGAAGTGACTCTGCAGTGATTGGAGGTAACAGAAAGCATGGATGGGCTCTTCTTTGGTACTTGTCATTACTAGGAGTGGCGAATATTGAGCATCAGAGAAACCATGAAGAATCCACACACATCCCCAGGGTTAGGCACTGAGGCCTGAGGTCAACGGGAGTGGTTTATTATTTATACTGGATTGCCTTTTAGAGTCTTCTTGAGTTCCCGAATTCCTTGAAGATTTTCAGTATAAATAATGGATAATTTCACTAAGGCACCACACTCAAGGAATAGTTGCTAAACTGTGTAAAAATGAGTTATCATTTAGCTTGAAAGTGGCCTTCTACAATCCCTAGGGAAATCTGAATATACTTGAGGAAGCAATATGATTTTTATTGGCTTCTTGGACTTTGTTGTACTGCTTCTGCAAGAGTTTATGTAAAAAGCAGGAAAAACTTATATTTTATGTTGTGGTCATGCTCAATAAAATGGATATTTCCATGGTTTAGGTGCTCACATCAATGAATATTACATTTTTAGTTGCATTTTTGTCAAATATTAGGCTAATGGAATAAAAGTGATTCATAGTTATTTTTAAATTGCAGAATTAACACAAAAAAATTTAAGTATATCTTCCTGGCAATGAAACAGCATATTCTCTGAGACATAATTTATTTAAAACCAACCCCCCAAATATACCGTCTTCTTCCTGATCAATGGTCTTAAGAAGGTTATTAATCAGATAAAGGAAATGCTAAGTGGCTCATCTTTTCTCCGCACTCTGCGTAGGATAAGGACATAAAAAGTGAAGTTATTTTATTACACTGCCAGATAATGTGATTACTCTTTTACTTGGGCAGTTTTTGTGGGCTTTGTACCTGATCCATTTGTTCTGTTTTTTGTACCTTTACTCATCCAGACATCAACTTCCTTTTAGAAGTTGGGATTTTACTGAGACTGACAATAGTACTAGTCAAATCTTTGTGAGGATATTAACATCCCCATTGCTATTTCAGGTATTTTTCTTTTAGCAAACTATTTTTCTTTTAGCAAACTATTAAAGATACCCAAGATAGAATTCCCATTTAGTCATATAACAAGCAAAAAATAAACAACAGTAAGACCTGCTAGAAGAGTAGTTAATAGCTGAATAACTGCATGTCTAAAAGAAACACATGAATATATTATTATTAATACATTATATGGTAAAACCTCATCTAAAGCTCTAGCATTTAATGCGCTTCACATTTTAAACTGGGATTCCTTGTCAAACAGATTGTTGCAGTCTCATAATGGAGCTTCGTTTATACACTTAACTAGGTATAGAGATAGGGGGATAAAGACACAAAGGTAGATATACGTAGAGAGTGATTGGACAGTCAAGCCAATGTTAGAACGGAGTATTTAATCTTTAGAATACTGTTGCTTTGGGCAGAGATCATTGGGAAGATTTACAGACTAACAGAGGGGTGTGTTGATAAGTCATTCTACATTACTCTGGAACAGGAACGAGTTATGAGTCACCTGTGGAATCTCGCTTGGCTCAAACGCAGAGCGCGGACAAAGACAGGGTGGAAAATTTGCAGCCCAGGGATTGAGTGTCTAGGAATCCAGTGGCGTCTGCTTTTGGGCATTGCAGAGACTGAGCATCAGAAGCAAAGCAGCTGGGCATGGCTGTTTAAGCTCCGAAGGCCTTGTCTGGGACCACATGCGATTTATCTGCTAAATCACAGAATATCATCCTCTGGGGAGTTTCTCCATCTGGTAGCATCGTAGTATAATTTTTCACCCGTTGTCTAGTTACTCGTAAATTGCACCCACTGTGTAGCAATAATTAATCCATTTAAAATTTCTCCAAATTGGCTAATTGCCCTATGTTCTATATTGTAGGTGATCTTTCTCTTCACTTACAAACACTGTATAATGTAAGATGGGAAAATTGTTTATAAGACATTTAAAACTGGTGACCCAGATATTATAGAGAATTTCTGGCCAGGCTATGCAGATAAGGATGGTGAGATTTAGACAAAGAGAAAGCTACACAGTATCTTCATAAAAACACATTCACACAGAGCCTCAGATGGCAATGTCATAGAGCACAGTGGTTGGCCATATTTTATGTAGTGGTTTTTTTTTTTTTTTTTTTTTTGTATAACAGGTTAGATCAAGGTTTCCTTGGACATGACAAATCCTGACATAATACCTTCCCCCAAATTAAAGGAGATAAATCACATACATGGAACAAAGTAGTTCCAGAGTCCATTCACGATTATGACTGTCTGGGTATCTTGTCTCGGCCACTGTAATGTTGATGTTTATTTTATAATTGCTGTAGCCTGCTCTCTATAATAGACTTCATCAGTTTTTCACATTGAAATTATTCAGAATGTCTCTCTTGATACAAGAGGCCTATAACAAGATGCCAGACAATAGAAATATTTATAGCAACTCAACTGCTGAGAGGCAAAACATATAACAACAATTAGATACTCTGAATAAAATTATTACTTACTAATATAACTAATAGTGGATATGTAGTGAATTTTTTAGATTTCAAGTGCAGTATTTGATTGCCACGTTTATATTAGATTTATGAGAAAAGAATAATTGCTGTCCTTCTCAGGTAAGTTTGACCCAGCCAAAAATTGGCTCGGCCATTGGCAATATTATGATTTGCTGTAGGAAATCCGTCCATTAAATCATATGCTTAGGAGTCCACTGTGATTGGTGAGAAATCACAGTTTCTGGTGGTAATGATTCAGTGTGCTGGCTTGGGGGCCTCCGTTAGAGTTATGCACCTAATTGAGACTGGAAGGAAGAATCCCGGCTTTACAATAGGACAGGTGATCCACCTTGCTGTTTTCACTGTACCTATTTTTGTCTAAAAACAACTCCATCAGTTAATACCTCCACTGTTTTCATCAGAAAAGTGTAAGTATTAGGAAACTCTCAAACTCATGGTGACAGGCAGTAGTTTTCCAAATTCTATTTTTCATTTGAAAGCTTGGCTTTTATTACTGGTGACATATATTGTCAGTTATTTTTTCTTGAAGTGACGGACTCACTTCACTCATTTCAGAGAAAGTATCTGTCGAATATCTGAGTCAAAACAACCATGGTTTGTCAGTCATTCTTTCAAACAAAAGTGGTGTTCCATGAAGCCAAAAGTGACTAGTTGAGCTCACAAGACAGCTTTTAACACAAACGCTTTTCCTGGGGACAGCCATTGTACTTGGAGATACACCCCAAGTACTTTCCATTTCATCACCCAAAATGTTAAAAAGGCATGTAGCCAAAGGTCAAGATTTCATAAAATAAGTAATTTTTAGTGCTTCATCGAGGGCACTCTTAAGTGAAGCTAGCTTTTTTCTTTTTCTCTGGGGTTGCCTGGCAGTGTAATAATGAATTCAGTGACCGCTGTTACAGTTTGGTAGCCTTGCCTTGATTTGTGCTAAGGTACCAGGAATTTTACCCAGGCTTGTTTTACATTAGCAGTGGGTATGTCAACAGAATGGAAAAGGCATCTTAGAATTATTATGAAAATAGCTTTGACCCCGTGGACCTCCTCAAAGTGTCCTGGGACCCAAAAGGGACTCACAGATCACGCTTCGAAGAACTTCTGGCCCAATGTAATGCCAAGGTTGATACCCATATATGGGCATAGTTAACAATTGTGGTATTTCAGTCTTTTATTTACAACCTTTACAACGTTTACAATGTTTCAGAATATCAGTATTCCTCATATAGAAATAAGCGAAATAATCTATATTATCTGTATGAATATATTTCACTAGTCAGGATTATTCAGATGCGTGTATCCTACCCTCCTCTTCAGCAGTATAACGAACTATTGCGAATCCACTGAATTAAACTGTTTAAATATTTAAGTACAAAGACACATTTAATCATTTTACCATCTTACTACTGTCTATAATTTTAAAATAATTAAAATTTGTGTATTAATACGCAATGATCACATGGTCTTAGAGACGTGTTGGCCTCTTGTGTTTAATGTAAAATGCACTAAAAAATTCTTAAAAAAGATAAATGGAAATGCACTGAATAAATCCAGTATAATATGCGTGCAGAGTAAATGGAGGCGAACCTACCGGGCTGATAGAGCTCAGAAACAAACGCAATGTATTATGATGCCACCTGATCCAGAAATACTTGAGGTTTGGATATTTTTTTAATTTATAGATACCAGATGCTCGATTTATGTGGAAAATAATTTTATTCTGACTTACTAGACAGTGAAGTCAGTGGGCCTCCATTTGGACAACAATTCTGATTTCGCATTTTTTCTCCCCTCTCTCTAGGTTTGATAGCTGCCGTGGTCTTTATCTTGCTCTGCATCACTGCCATAGCTGTTCGCATTTATCAGCAGAAAAGGTTATACAAAAGAAATGAGGCAAAAAGGTCAGAGAATGTAGACGGTGCTGAGGCTGTTTTGAAAAGTGAGCTTAATATACAAAGTGCAGTCAATGAAAATCAGAAAGAGTACTTCTTCTGATTGGCGGCTGTGATTTAACTTGCAATTCCGACAGTCTGCTTTAATAGCCAGGGGCTCTCAATGGACAAAAAAATGTTCTTACACTGAATGTACAGGTAACGGATTTTCAGCACTGCCATCTTCCTGTATCCAGACTCGAGATGGCTGCGGGAGGCCTCATCCGGTGACGTATTTCCCATAGCAGCCGTTCTAGAGAACAAGGAATTCGATATTGCTCTTAATTCCCAACTGTCCTGATAGGATCTAGAATAGAAATTTGACTCGCTTGATGACTACGGTTTTTGAATGTGAAAACTGTAGCCCTGGTCTCTCAACCATGTGATACATCACTTCTGTTAGAGGTAAAAAATCAAAATTGGATGATAATGACTTGCTTTTTTTGAGAACATGCTCTGTGTTTGTTTTGGTGTCCCTCCAGTGTTATTCATAGACCTGGTAATGCTTCTCAGATCCTGTTTGGCTGGTGTTTGCATCTTCAGTGGCCAAAAATATATCAACCCTTTGCCTTTCTCTGTATCACATTCAATACAGTTTATCAATAGTCTTGAAAGATGTTTTGTTGTTGTTGGTTTGATCGTATTGCTCTTTTTCTATTTGACTCTTCTTAATGATTTTGAACGTATTAGGTTTTGAGTGTCAGACTTTAGCTCTGAATGTAAAATCCATATGTGACAAGACTCAGAGAGTGCATTGGTTGTCCAGTGTGTGATGTCCTGCCTTTTAAATTTCTCATCATCTGCTCTCCGTGTTTGGTGGTGGCAGTAGGGAAGATGCTGCATAAATGCCAATTTCCCCAAGAATGTGAAGTGTTTGCAACTGCTAAGCTTGTTGATATAAAAAACACAGTTCTTAACAATGCCAAAAAAATTATTTTTATTTACAACTCTAATGTCTCATATGAAACGTACTTTTGAGAATACTTTCCCCGAGCCTTATGCCAGTTTTTTTTTTTTTAAATAGGTTTGTACTTCTGTTTTTCTAAAGCTTGTCACCAAATTTTCTTTGATCTCCCTTGACTATAGTCCATGGAGCACATTCCTGATGTATTAAAAAGAAAAAGGGACAATTTGAGGTAGAGAGCTCCGTTCCCCATTCTAAAACATATACCCCTTCAGGCATACATTTTTCCATGCACTGACCTCCAGGACAGACTTTTTGAAATAGAAACTGCAATTATGCCTCCTTTCACCAAAGCCAGTGGAGTAGTTAAAGGATGCTCACTCTAAGGGGTGATGGCATATTCTCTGATCTGTGCTAAGTCTGCCATTCTGTCATGTCTCATTTATGGTGATGGGGTAATTTCTTAAAAAATACCAGAAATCAATATAACCTACTAACTAGTACATCCTGATTAGGGTGTGTATACATACCAAGAGATCAGAGAATTATCAGTAACCTTATGAAACTTGTTAAAATAATGGATTTTGAGGCAAAGTAAACAAGATGCATGCATGTAGTTATCTTGAAATTTCATAAGCCAATTATATAATAAAGGCACTTTGCTCTTTATGCTCACACATTCCAGGTGCCTGGCAAGGAAAAATTGGATTCCTTCATTTGTTCACACCAGAACAGTTTGGAAATACATAAGTTAAGCATCATATTTTCCTTCTTAACCTGCCTGTCTTTCCCGTAGCTCTATAACCATTTTACTGTTTCTGTAAATGCCTGACTAAATCTTGGGATATGAATTAACATAGTAGCTTATGAAGGATCTATGTTGATAAATGCATACTTTTTTTTTTAATTGAAAGACTTGAAGGATTGAACACAGAAACGGTAGTTTTTATTTGATGCAAAGCTGAATACAAGCATAATAACAGCTCTGAATCTATTGCAAGTGTTCATGTGATTTAGTAGCCGCATTAACCTCGTTGGGAATGTAGACAGGTTTATAGATGGTGACGCCTCATGGTTCTGTGTGGTCCGCACTGCTAGAAACTGCAGCATTATGGCATCAAAACGCATTGATTCATCATATGTCATGATTTTCATATCCTGATTTGTAATCTATTCCTTTTTTTCTTAATAAAATGCATTTTTGAAGTAAAATGCAGAATATATTTTAAGAGATGTTGTATAAAAGTTTAAAATGAGGGAATTATACTGAATTTTCATTTTCTTAAAACAGTAAAAAGATGTGTAGATGTTCACCTTCTTTACTGGTGGTCTGTTTTTTAAGCCTTTTGGCACATCCTGTGATTATTATGAATTATTAACAAAAACTGCATTTGTCATGCATTTTCCTTTTAAGTGGATGCAAAAATGACAGAAAAAAATTAGAAATATGTTTATTGATTATAACAAGTAAAGGCAGTTAAACTATGTTTAAAGTTTTGCCAGAGACAATATTTTGTCCTCAACTGTTTGTTGAAATGTTTTGTATATTTAAATTGGTGATATCCTTCTACTTCTGCAGAGAGAGCTTGGCCAGTGAGCACTATATTGATACACAGGATTATATGGAGGAATGTAGTGTACCCTTCTATAATATAAAAGTTTAAAAAATTCTTATCTGTAATTTCAAATGAAAACAATTATAATTAACATTCTCTTTTTGAGATGACTAACTTTCCAAATCTCATTAAATTCAGATGTACAGTATGCAAATAGAGTGGAGTTAATGTGGCATTGAAGACTTGCCTCTATGAAATGGGGGTAATCTGTGGGAAATGGCATCTTCATTTTCTGGGAGCTGTGTCACCGAAGTGGCCCTTGTCCACTCTAGGAAATAGCTTCATTTTTTAAAAAATCCTTTCCTAAGTGTCACTCTTTGAAACACATTTAATTCTTTAGACAATAAGGTAAACAAGGAAAAGCAACAGACAGCCAACCAAACAGAAGCCAATTATTTAAAATTGGTTATTGGTAAAAAATAAAATTCTGTTATTTTACAAGCAAAAGTGGGCTTATTCAGGGAGAGCAGAGAAATGTAATCTGGGACAAGAGCCTATGGCAATGTTTCTAGGAAGAAGTTGCTGTGGCTGAGGTCTAAGAGGTTGCTGCCTGTGTTCTCCTTTAGGATTTTGATGGACTCCTGTCTCACGTTTAGGTCTTTCAACCATTTGGAGTCTATTTTTGTGTGTGGTGTAAGGAAATGGTCCAGTTTCATTCTTCTGCATGTGGCTGTCCAATTTTCCCAACACCATTTGTTGAAGAGACTGTCTTTTTGCCATTGGACATTCTTTCCTGCTTTGTCAAAGATGACTTGACCATAGAGTTGAGGGTCCATTGCTGGGCTCTCAATTCTGTTCCATTGATCTATGTGTCTGTTTTTGTGCCAGTACCATACTGTCTTGATGATGACAGCTTTGTAATAGAGCTGGAAGTCCGGAATTGTGATGCCTCCAGCTTTGCTTTTCTTTTTCAATATTCCTCTGGCTATTCGGGGTCTCTTCTGGTTCCATACAAATTTTAGGATTATTTGTTCCATTTTTTTGAAAAAGGTGGATGGTATTTTGATGGGGATTGCATTGAATGTGTAGATTGCTCTAGGTAGCGCTGACATCTTCACAATGTTTGTTCTTCCAATCCATGAGCATGGAACGTTTTTCCATTTCTTTGTGTCTTCTTCAATTTCTTTCATGAGTATTTTAGAGTTTTCTGAGTACAGATCCTTTGCTTCTTTGGTTAGATTTATTCCTAGGTATCTTATGGTTTTGGGTGCAATTGTAAATGGGATCGACTCCTTGATTTGTCTCTCTTCTGTCTTGGTGGTGGTGTATAGGAATGCCACTGATTTCTTAACCAACTGAGCCACCCAGGCGCCCGGAATGCCACTGATTTCTGTGCACTGATTTTATAGCCTGCTACTTGACTGAATTCCTGTATGAGTTCTAGCAGTTTTGGGGTGGAGTCTTTTGGGTTTTCCACATACAGTATCATATCATCTGCAAAGAGTGAGAGTTTGACTTCCTCTTTGCCGATTTGGATGCCTTTGATTTCTTTTTGTTGTCTGATTGCTGTGGCTAGGACTTCTAATACTATGTTGAATAGCAGTGGTGAGAGTGGACATCCCTGCCGCGTTCCTGACCTTAGGGGAAAGGCTCTCAGCCTTTCCCCATTGAGAATGATACTCGCTGTAGGTTTTTCATAGATGGCTTTTATGATATTGAGGTATGTACCCTCTATCCCTATACTCTGAAGAGTTTTGATCAAGAAAGGATGTTGTACTTTGTCAAATGCTTTTTCTGCATCTATTGAGAGGATCATATGATTCTTG
>NW_027397108.1:1107555-1165572 GCF_003265705.2 Callorhinus ursinus
TTCCTGAGATTAAGAATTCCTCATATCAGTGAGGTCATATGATACATGTCTTTCTCTGATTGACTTATTTCACTCAGCATAACACCCTAAATGAGGTTTCCTTTTATAAAATTTTCACAAAATCATCTTTCATTAGCTGGTATCATCCTTCCTATATAACGGAATCTTGGAACAGTGTCCATTATGCAACTGGAGAGCACTGATTTGTTATTATATAATAATATCTATTAGTGCAGACCGCTCAGTTTTACCAATGAAATGTCTAAGATGCAGATAAATGAGGTGATGTCCCCAAAGGGATATGTAGCAATGTGAAAATGGTGAAGCTGTGACTAGAATTCCTTTTTACTCCACATGTTGCTGATCTTGGTACTTCCAAGACCTGGAGTTTTGACAGTTATCTAGTGGTGTAGAAAATTGGAAGGATCTTGGTGTCCTTTTTGACCAGAATGATAGAGTTCTAATATTTCCGGTGTCCTTTAAAATGAACATAAACCTTTATCTGATAGGTCAGATTTGGTTTTCTTTAAAAAATTTGTATTAAGTTGATGGCGCTGGACTCCAGGAGAGATAATTATAACTGGAGCATTTTTATGTAGTCTTTGTGAAATACACAATATGAGTTAGATCTGACAGATTGAGTCACCAAATATTTTCCTTATAATGAAGAAACAGATGCCATAAACCCAACTCATATCAACCTATGTTCAGTTGATTGGCTTTCCAGTCCTGTGTCAACTACATTATGAATCTACCAGAAACCTTCAGAATGTCCTGGCAGTTCTTTTATTTTCCCAAAGTTTTGGGTGATGGAGAGTGGTAACAGGGAAGAAAGAGAATAGAAGCCCACTGTCTGTGTGTTGGGGACATGTGCAAATGAGCACATGTATGCGTACAAGAAGGAATACAAAATGAGAAAGGGAATATGAAACAGTTTGCATATAATTTAGTAAAAGAGTTGGACGTTTGGTGTGGCAGTAGCTTCCCTGGGGGCTGGTTTTGAAGATTTGCAAATGAAAATAAATGGAATGGAAAACAACCTGACCCATGATTGTAATGGCTTCGCCAATGCAGTTGTTTTTTCCTTCTTTTCCCTACTTATTTATTTATTTATTTATTTATTTTTAAAGATTTTATTTATTTATTTGACAGAGAGAGACACAGCGAGAGAGGGAACACAAGCAGGGGGAGTAGGAGAGGGAGAAGCAGGCCTCCCACTGAGCAGGGAGCCCGACGGGGGGGCTCGATCCCAGGACCCTGGGACCATGACCTGAGCCAAAGGCAGACGCTTAACGAGTGAGCTGCCCAGGTGCCCCTATTTTCCCTATTTATAACATATTTAAGTTTTTATTAAAAAAATACATGAATATATTTTAAAAATGAAATCAGCATAAGAAATCTTACAAGGAAAAACAGTTCTGTGTTGCCATATCCCCTCCTGGTCACCTTTGGCTCCTTTAGCTGCCTCTTGGGAGCTGTCTCCACTCTTTAATCACATGCTGTAGCAAACTGGGTTCCCTGGGAGGTAAACTCGGAGATAGCAGTTATCATGAAGGACATTTATCGGGGGTACTATCCGGAACAACATTTGTGGGGTGCAGAGGGGACAGGGCACGATGGGGCTGATGGAGAAGCTGGGCTGCGGGGCAGTCACCCAAAGGTGCAGCCAACCCCGCTGCTAGGACCCCTTAAAGATGTCCTGAGTGGGAGTGAGGGCCTGGGTATTTACACTCTTGTATCAACCAGGCATTGGATGTTGCCTGCCCAGTGAAGTGGGCATGAACTTGGACAAACAGCTCTCTTCAGCTTCAGCAGCTCGTAGAGGAGGACAAAAACTGCTCAGTGTGTGGGGGAAATAAATCCTTCAGTCCTGCAGCAGGGATCTGGGTGGCCCAGCTCAGCATCCCTGAGGGTTCACACTGCTGGTGAGCCTCACTTCCTGGGAAACATACATGAGGAAGGAGGATGGAACAGACCACAGACCCTGCCCCTGCAGGGGGTCTCTGGGCTGCAGGGGGTCTCTGGGCTGCAGCGGGTGCTCATTCTCCCCCTCCCCCGCTGCCCAGGCCGGGCTCCAATCAGTCCGGCTAATGGCCCTGCAGAGAGTTTGAACCCTTGTCTTGTCTCCCGTGACCCCTCAAGCTATAGCTGCTGCTCTTTTGCATTTACCATTAAAATTGGTCAAAGGAGTATCTACTTGCCAAACATATTCCTCCTTGTCCCTAAAGTGTGACAGTGACTCTCTCTTACCACCAGTCAGGGACAATTACCCCTGATATAGCCGCCCGCAAAACACTGCATCAGCCAAAGATCCACATTACAGCAAAGGATCTGTGAGAGTGAGCACACTTCCATGAGATTTGCTGGTCCTTCTGTATCATACCCTCAGAAGGTCTCTGTAGATCCTCAAAAGGTGGTGTTGGCTGATACCTTACAGGTGATAAAGACAACTCCTATCTGAAATAAGTAATGATTACAATCAAAAGTAATGTCTAGTCCATTCAGGATAGAAAAGATCTGATGTAGTCAACTTGCCAGAAAATTGGTGTTTTTATAGAAGGGAACCATTCTGGGGAATGGACACTGGTCTCTGTGGCTGAGCATTTGAACATTCAGGAGTGATGTTGTATCAGTCCTGAGGAGCTCATGCTTCTTGGTGATGCATAGCTTCCGTTCCCACCTCCACAGCTACTCTGTTCATGCATCCATTGACCTAGCAGTGACCAGTGATTGAGGTTGGTTGATACTAACTGGTTAAGTCATTCTGTCTACTTGGCTGTTCAGTGATTGTCTCATGGCGCATATGCTTTCCTAGTGGCCAAAGATCTTTACATTTTGTGCCCACCCCATAGGTACATCCATCTGCTTCTATTTTAGACCTTCTTGTCTCTGATCTTCCAAATCTCCTAGGACCCTGACAAACTGGCCAAATTACTGCCCATAAGTCCATATATATTATAACCTTGAGCCCTTTCTTTTGCACAAACTGGATGACCAAGGCATCATCCAAAAGTTCTGCTCCTTTGGAGGGTTTCTCCTCACCACTGTCTTTCTGTGGCCCTCTGATTACAACTCTAGTGACTCTAGTGGTGTTACCTTCCATTTCAGCTTGCGCTCACGTTCTCAGTCAAGCTGTCTGTGCACCAAGTTCATACTTTTCCCTTCTCCGGCAGCTGGTAATAAGGGGTCATTCGTGCAACTCTAAGTGTAAGCTGTGGGAACTGTGCTAGGGAGGAGTAGTGGATGATGTAAGGATCTGGCCTGGGTGGCTTGTGTAGCTTGTTTGTGCTTGCTCATGCTTGATCCCACATGTACTGTTTCCCATTTGAGTTAGCTTTCAGCTGAGCCCAGATGACTTGTGACTTGGTGGGTCTGAGGAAACCCAGCTCATTATAGGCAAATTTGCCCACATTTAGTGTCCCAGTGTGAGGCACTTCCTCTGTAGCAGGGTTCAGTAGCGTGTCAGGAGATTTTATTTTTATTTACTTATTTATTAAAGATTTTATTTATTTATTTGTCAGAGAGAGAGAGAGCCCAAGCAGGGGGAGTGGCAGGCAGAGGGAGAAGCAGGCTCCCCGCTGAGCAAGGAGCCCGATGCGGGACTCCATCCCAGGACCCTGGAATCATGACCTGAGCCAAAGGCAGAGGCTTAACCAACTGAGCCACCCAGGCATCCCAGGAGATTTTTTTTTTTTAAAGAGAGTTGTATATTTCTCTGCAGCAGATGACATGGCATTGCTCCCAAAGCTTGAATTTCTGCAGTGTGATGTTCCTATTGTCGATGGCCAGTGACATCTGCACAGCATATCATACAGTGATCCCACATAGGGTCTGTAGGGTTGTATGGTCCAAGGGGCTTGACTACTTATCTGCTGTTTAGACCCGCTGTAGAACCTGTTCTTGTTCTAGGCCCCATTCAAAGCTGACTGAAGTCTTATATGTCACCCAGTGTTTGGTCACAGATCTATTCCCAAGTGTGGAAAAGGCTGCTTCCAGAACCCAAAGAAGCCTACCAGGCACCGTGCTATATTTCTCATAGTGGGAAATGAGAGAGGCAAGACTTTGTTATTGACTTTGGAGAGAGGTCCCAGCATGCCCTAGATGAGGGATCAGCAAATTTTCTGTAAAATGGTTTAGGCTTGTGGGCCATAGACTCTCTGCCACAACTCCTCAACTCCGTCATTGTCACATGAGAGCATCCATAGACAATATGAAAAAAAAAAGTATAGTTGTGTTCTCCCAAAGCTGTGCACAAAGCAGGAAGTAGGCTAGAATTGATCCACAGGCCATAGTTTTCAGAGCTCTGCCCTAAAACCCTAGATTCTTTTTTTTAAATTCTTTTATTGTTATGTTAATCACCATACATTACATCATTAGTTTTTGATGTAGTGTTCCATGATTCATTGTTTGTGCATAACACCCAGTGCTCCACGCAGAATGTGCCCTCTTTAATACCCATCACCAGGCTAACCCATCCCCCCACCCCCCTCCCCTCTAGAACCCTCAGTTTGTTTTTCAGAGTCCATCGTCTCTCATGGTTCGTCTCCCCCTCCGACTTACTCCCCTTCATTCTTCCCCTCCTGCTATCTTCTTCTTTTTCTTTTTTCTTAACATATGTTGCACTATTTTAAAACCCTAGATTGTTAATAATTGTACCGATTAGGGGCGCCTGGTTGGCGCAGTCGTTAAGTGTCTGCCTTCGGCTCGGGTCATGATCCCAGGGTCCTGGGATCGAGCCCCGCATCAGGCTCCCTGCTCGGCGGGAGGCCTGCCGCTCCCTCTCCCACTCCCTCTGCTGTGTTCCCTCTTTCGCTGTGTCTCTCTCTGTCAAATAAATAAAATCTTTAAAAAAAAATAGTTGTACCGATTGGGCGAATAGAAGGGACTAGTGTGCTCTGCAGGATGTCTAAATGATACAGGTCTCTTCAGACTACACCATGACAGAGAGAGGAAGTGCTAACATAGCTTTGGGGCAAGACCGTTGTCCATTCTAGGAAACTATGGACTGTTTCTAAATTTCTTTTCTGATAGGTTTGGAAAAGGACACATTTTTGACATGCACATCCACACACTATACCTGAGACCATGTTACTCTAGCAAAGGTACCAACATCAGGTCCAGCAGCTACAACTGGGGCTCCTGCAATTTCCTGCTGCTCTACCCATGTAAGTCCCTGCTCAGGATGTGGAGACTAGGATGTGGGCAGCTTTGAGGGGGCCAGGAGTCTGCCTGCAGTACCGCCCCCCATTGACTGATTTTCTCCATCCAACTCCGTCCTGAGGTCCTTCATTCCAGATCCTTCTTGTTTGAACTCTCCTAGGAAGAAATCTATATTCGGGTGTCCCTTGATGCTTTTATGTGTCAAATGCTGACGAAGTAACTGCTTGTCCTCAATTTCATGAGTTGGCTTGGAATGTATGGTCCATTCCTTGACTAAATTTTTCTCACTTTCCTTCTGTGGAAGAAATGCCAATCGTCAGTGAATCTAGCTACAGTGGAACCAGGGCTCCTCCCGTGGCCCTGGCTTCCTGCCTACCTTCCCTCCTCCTGAGAACAGTTTAAAACTACTCATAACTTAATTTGCTCAGGGCCTTCATATTGCCTCTCTGACAGTTAGGAGCCTTAACCATTGTTTTTTGAAAAGCCATTAAACTAATACCTGTTTTATCAAGCCATAAGCTGGCAAGACCAGTTCTTATTGTGATTCTTTGCATCAGGCTACACTAAATTGTGTTTGCTCTTAATAAAATAACTTCTTTATTCCATGTGCTGTTATTAGACATGGCTATATGCCCATTGAACTAACACATCTTCCAAGCTGTTCATGTGAGAAACTTTCTGATAAATTATGTTGCTGTGAATGAATTCATATTTTCATTGAAAATAAGCTGTTACAAATGATTCATGTTTCTCTGCATTTTCAACAGGAACAAATTAATTTTTTAATTGAGTAGTGAAATGACCTGTTCTTCCAAAATAAATATTCAAAGAAGATGGTTACAAATGACCATGATGATTGAGACTCTTTGTAATAATTTTTTTCACTTGCTTAAGATGTTTGACAAACTTTTCTTGGTAGAAATCCATAGCACCAAATAAATTATTGTAGAATGGCATCTTCTGGAATAGGATTGTAGTTATATGAAAGAACATAAGCTAAATGTAATGAAAGCACCACATTTTATCATAACAAAAATATTTAGGAATTATAACAAATACTGACCAAAATGCATTTCAACTTAGACAGAATCTTTGTATTATGAACTATAGTGGTGATAATGCTAATAATAGTTTCTGAACGGTATCACATTATCTGTCTACACATTTATTTTCTACCTGTAATTTGTAGAAAGAGATAGCAAATCTCTTAACCTTCCTGATGACTTTCTTAGTGGAAATTTAGTACACTTCAGTTTACTGTAGTTGAAATTTCATGATGTATGAAATTGATATGGTGCTAAAATGTCTCTAAAAACTTCTTTGAGCAATTTCTACTTTTCTTTTGGCTTCTATCATGAAATTGAAGCTACAGAATTTAAGCTATAAAACATAATAAAAACGTAGAGGCCATCTTCTTCTTGAGATCCTTAATTTGAAGGGAAATACTTTCTGAGATATTAATAGTATTGTACAAGCAAAATTGCTACTAAATTGCCAAAACAAATCATAATTACACCCATGCAACTATTTTTTGCCATGTGAATGTTTTTCCACTGAAGGAATGGGCCGGGGGAGAGGTATAGAATCTCCCACTGGCTCCCGGACAGCTCAGGGAAACCAAGGCAGACTTCAACCCAATTCCTTCAGCCTTTAGATACCATCCTTTCCCTTACTATCCAAATAAAAATAGTTTGAGCTCCTATCTCGAGACCATAGGAATTTGGATCCTTTAAGTGGGTACCTCCTCCCTCCCAAATTTTCTGGAGGTCGTGGAAGGAGTGATAGCATATTCTACAAACCCATCTTGGTCATTGAAAGTTACTCCAGTGAGCTGCCCACATTGGACCATGACTCTAGTGACCAAACAAAAGTTTAAGCTCAGTAGATGATCTCTATAGCTTCTAGCTATAGCTTGGGTTTTTCCCTTAATTTACCAAATACAGGGAAGACCAGACTGCAGCATTTCAGAAAAAATTATGGACGTCTTGGAAATAATGCAGTAATAAAGTAATAATAACGCAGAACAACTGAATTCAATTGGATATCAATTATCACAGTTCCTAGAGTCCATCAATCAGGCCATTCCAGTGAGTTGTCCTCCTTAGTCTTCTGTCCAGCTATTTTCTCACCCAGGGTGGTATGATTTTCCTTCCCACTCCCAAAACATAAAGAGCACAGCCAAGTGGAAGGACAGTTCCTTGCCAACACCTGATTTCTTGCTGCCCCAGGGTGAACAACATTCATTATTATTTGGTGGAAACTTATACTCGGACACAAGATAGGGTCTAGCTCCCAAGTCAGTGCCAGGACAAAGTGCTTCATGGCCAATTTCCTGAAGTACAGAACGTCCATCCTTGGACAGGGCCAGGTGGAGGATTTTGACGTACTGTCTCTGGTACATTCTATGGACTCCCCATTGGGTTACCATGAACATCGACCTCATCGTCCACACTCCAAGCCTCATTCCAACGAAGTGTCCACCTGCCGCTCTCTGCTGCTGGCCGCCTCTGGTGCTTCCCATTTTATGGAATAGCATCATCAGCCCCCTCATTGTCCGAAGCTGAAATCAAACCAGGAGGCCCCTTTCATCATAATCCCCATCTGATTGGTCACCAAGACTCATCCCTTAAACATCTCATAAATCTGTCTGTTCTCTCTTTTTCCACCCCTCCCACTCAAGGTATTGCCATCGTTTGGATAATCCCCTAAAGTGGCTTCCTAAATTGTCCACATCAGGACTGCAACCTCCCCCCTCCTAGCCCTTCTCTGCTCTAAGGCCTTCCTATTTGTCGTCTCATACCCTCCCTCTTTAGAAGCTTCTCTTTGCTCGGAGGATAGAGGACATGGTGGCTGTACAGCCCACATGGGTTATGCTGATTGTCCCGGATTAATTATAAACATGTCAGATTTCATTATCAAGAATATATTCCATTTTTAATGATAAATTATGTGGCTAACCTAAACAAAATCACGATCTGGCCCCCGCTTCATCTCAGACAGAGATACCCCTGTTTTTTTTTTCCACACTAATATTGTTTCAGTTCAGTTTCATTTATTTTCTATCCATCCCCCATCTCCATCGCATAAAATTTGAGTTTGCTGTTCATTTGTAGTAAATCCCTTTCTCTTCAAATTAATTAGTTAATTCATTTCCATCATTTTGAGCATCAGTTTTTTTAAGCAGAGCTTTCCAAGTTCTCCATTTCAAGGTCAAAGTCTCCTCCTGGAAAAAACAGCACTTGTGTGTCTTCTTCATGAGACTGAGCCCCATGAGATCAAGAGATGCGGCTCTTTATGTTTCGAATTCAGTCCTATTACCAAGCACAGCACCAGATGTTTACAGCCACCCAAGAGAGTTAACTGAATATACACCGATTAAATACATAATGACTTAGAACTGGTCGTCTTCTGTGTACATATAATCAGAGGGTCAATTTCTGGTGATCCACCCCCGAAGAAAGGAAGACTGTCACAAGCATGACTGACTCTGTTTACCTCCCAAACTGGATCACTTGTCATGTTGAAACACAAGTTTGCTTATTACGAAATAGATTGACCCATCCCCACGGCACTGTACTTGTCAATAAAGCTTCTTTAATCAGTGTCTCATGTAATACTATGCCATTACTAAAATCAATCTTCTGTGACTATCTTACAAGCTAACAGCAGAACAAAAGGCAAATGTTGTTCACTAGTTAACAATTCTTACATTATCTAGCTCTATATCCCTCATTTGCTCTTAATAAAATACATCAGCCTTCACCCTACTTTTCCATATTTCACAAACAGAGTGCTACTCCAGACATTTTCTTCCGTCCGTTCCGACATTTTCTTCCGTCCATTCCATATTAGTCATGCCATTAGGTAGAATTGAAAGCTACTCGCTCAACAGTTATCTGATGTAACACTGTTTCCTTGAGTCGATGGAAGAGGTATACAATATGTGGCCACAGTTGCAAACACTGTTAGGAGCATTTGGATTAATTTCAAAGAAAAAGGGTACAGTGGGGCATAGTAACTTAGACTGTTTGAAATGGAAAAAAAAATTGGAGGTCTTGATATTGCAATGACTTTTCATGATTTGCAATTATATGATTTATATTTTCTAATAGAAATTTTGGGGTGTTTTTTGAGATTTGCTAATTTTTGTTGGGTTTGAAAATTGCTTTACTTGAAATCCACATGGATTGGGGGAGGGCAGAGGGAGAGAGAGAGAGAGAGGGAGGAAGAACACTCTTATTGGACTGGATGTTTCCAGTTGCTTCCACGCTTTGGCTCTGAGGAGCTAGAATTCAGCCCCCCTGCTGTGGTTCACACAGGAGTCAGCGTGGCTCCATTTGAGAGTGACTCTGGCATGCAGGATGATTGAGGGTGATTGCTTTCATTTACTTGATTAAAATTGGTCGAAACATAGTCCTCCAGTTGTGTTTTTTTTTTTAATGCAGCCTGCTGACTATTGTTCTTCTTTTTAAATGGACATTTACTACCTATTTAGAACAATAAAATACCTCAAAGCAAACATTAAGCAAAATGTAGCTTATCTATCACATGCCCAACTCCTCTTGATAGTAATAACCATGAATACAGTGTCCATTACATGGCAAATTCTACATTTTTACAAGTTGCTTTATAGATTCATTTTGTGATCACTAATAAACCTATTTAGAAAGCATCCAATTAAGAAAACCTTAATGAAAGCCAATTACTCAGTGCCCTAAATTTGCTAAATTTTATTTTTGAGGTACCGAAATGTGTTTTAAATGGGTCATATTATATACATTAGTACTAAAAATGTTGCCCTTGTTCAATACCAGTTTACCCACAATAACACTTATGGGCAATTAACATTTCGTTTTGCGTGCTATATTCATCAGTAATTTTATTTATTATAATGTTTAAAGAGTGTAACTACATTTATAATAAATGCATTTTATTAGTGGTCAAGCTGGACCTCCACTCATCAGCCAACCTGGCAGTTGCATGGGACGATGTGTTCATTCATATATTAGTAGCAACTTTCAGACCCATGAACTCAAGTGCGTTCCAGGAAGGAAACTGACGTCCCAGTTGTGTTTTAAGTTTAATTTGCAGATAACACAAGAAAGGATAGGTCCCCATGAAAATACTATGTCTCTATCTTTTTTAAAAAGTGTTTTTATTTGAAATCATTTTAGACTTACAGAAAAGTTGTAAAATTGGTACAGAATCGACATCTACCCTTCACTCAGATTCCCTAAGGTTAACAACAATTATGAAAATCTAGGCAATTCCTGTTGGACACTAACCTACAGATTTTACCCAGATTCCTCCAGTGTGCCCCCTAATATCCTATTTTTATTCTGGGATCCAGCCCAGGATCCCCAATTGCACACAGCAACTGGGTCTTTTTTTTTTTAATTTTTTATTGTTATGTTAATCACCATATATTACATCATTAGTTTTTGATGTAGTGTTCCATGATTCATTGTTTGTGCATAACACCCAGTGCTCCACACAGAATGTGCCCTCTTTAATACCCATCACCAGGCTAACCCACCCCCTACCCACCTCCCCTCTAGAACCCTCAGTTTGTTTTTCAGAGTCCATCGTCTCTCATGGTTTGTCTCCTCGTCCGACTTAGTCCCCTTCATGCTTCCCCTCCTGCTATCTACTTCTTTTTCTTTTTCTTAACATATGTTGTATTATTTGTTTCAGAAGTACAGATCTGTGATTCAACAGTCTTGCACAATTCACAGCGCTCACCATAGCACATACCCTCCCCAGTGTCTATCACCCAGCTACCCCATCCCTCCCACCCCCCACCACTCCAGCAACCCTCAGTTTGTTTCCTGAGATTAAGAATTCCTGATATCAGTGAGGTCATATGATACATGTCTTTCTCTGATTGACTTATTTCACTCAGCATAACACCCTCCCAGTTCCATCCACGTCATTGCAAATGGCAAGACCTCATTCCTTTTGATGGCTGCATAATATTCCATTGTGTATATATACCACATCTTCTTTATCCATTTGTCTGTCGATGGACATCTTGGCTCTTTCCACAGTTTGGCTATTGTGGACATTGCTGCTATAAACATCGGGGTGCACGTACCCTTTCGGATCCCTACATTTGTATCTTTGTGGTAAATACCCAGTAGTGCAATTGCTGGATCGTATGGTAGCTCTATTTTCAACTGTTTGAGGAACCTCCATACTGTTTTCCAGAGGGGCAACTGAGGTCTTTAATGACCTTCCGTCCACGATAGTTCCTTAGTCTGTCCTTGTCTTTCTTGACCTTGACTCTTCTGATTTTTTAAAGTAACTGATCATTTTGTAGAATGTCACTCAATTTTGGTTTGCCTAGTGTTTTCCCATTATTAAATTGAGCTTATGCATTTTTTGGCAAGAATAGCACAGAAGAGATGTTGTGTCCTCAGTTCATAATAGCACAGGGTACATAATGCCAATATGTCTTATTACTTGCAATACGGGCCTCAAATTCTTGGTTAATGTGGTGTCTGTCACCTCTGGGTTTCTCCTTGGTGAAGTTCCTTTTAGCCTAAGCTGCTCTCCTGTTTCTCCTTAAATTTTCACCCACTGATTTTAGCCTCCCTTAGGGGATCCTGCCTACTATTGTTATTACTGAGGTGTATTCCTTACGATGATCTTGTATTTCCTCATTCCTTCCACATTTATTATTTTGAATTTGGGGATAAAGAAGAACTGCTGGGGCGCCTGGGTGCCTCAGTTGGTTGAGCTTCTGCCTTTAGCTCAGGTCAATGATCCCAGCTTCCGGGGATCGAGCCCCAAAACGGGCTCCCTGCTCAGCGGAGAGTCTGCTTCTCCCTCTGCCCCTCCCCCTACTCGTGCTCGCTTGCTCTCTCTCTCTCAAATAAATAAATAAAATCTTGGGGGAAAAAAAAGAACTGCCTTTCTCCACCATTTAATTATTTAGTTAGTTATTTATGTGAGTATGGACACGTGCATATGTGTTCTACTGGATGAGTTTCAATCCATCACTCTGTTTACTCTCTTGCTCAGATTGTTCCAGATTTGGCCTCCTTGGTGATCGCCTCCAGGTGAGCCTCACGCTTGGGCACAGAGTATCATACGATCAAATCAGCTGGGTTTTTGTTAAAGAAATGCAAGTATTGATACTGATATTTAACGAATCACAAATACTTAGCCCTCTGTACGTTTCTGGGAGAAAAATACCCGGAGGAGAGAGAATAAATATCCTGGTTTCCCGCGTGCCGCATCCTTCTGTGCACACCTCAGCAGTTCTAGGCACAGCCCAGTTCAGTTAGAGTCTGACTCCCCTGCCCCTCTCCTCTCTTTGAAGGACTTGTTCTTCGGCTCGGCTGTCCATATTGCTATTGTCAGAGATAAAGCCAGATGCTAGTTAAAGTGGAAAGGATGGATTTTACACAGTAATAATAACCCCTGCGGCAGGGGAACCAAATCCAACTCGGATTGGCACCGAGTTAGCGCCAGGGCGTTCGTTGTCAAGGGGGGTGAGGGAGTGTGGGGGGGGGCTCTGTAGTCAGGGGCGGGAAAAATCACCCCGGGTGGGTCAGCTGTGTCTGCTTGCGGGCAGTGATGCGAGCTCACACGCTACCCGCCATCCTCGGGGGTGGGCTGGAACCGACAGGAAATCGGGCAGCCTTGAGGTTTCTCAGGCGGGCACGTGAAGTGGGGGGGCTCGGGCCATCTTAGGGATGTTAGAAACCCTGTCAGTGTTAGCTCAGCTCTTCATGGGACAAGGCAGAGGCCTCATCGAGAAGAGGGAGCCTGGCTAGAGTATGGTCAAGGAGAGAATGTTGGTTACTTTGTCCTTCTCACTGGGGTCCTTTTGTTGGTGCTCATCATTTTGCTCTGACGCAAAAATACCATTGTGATTTTCTTCTGCAGACGCTAGGTCTCTGAATATGCTTTTTTTTTTTTAAGATTGTATTTATTTGAGAGAGAGAGAGAGCATGAGAGGGGGGAGGGCCAGAGGGAGAAGCAGACTCCCCGCTGAGCAGGGAGCCCGATGCGGGACTCGATCCCAGGACTCCAGGATCATGACCTGAGCCAAAGGCAGTCGCTTAACCAACTGAGCCACCCAGGCACCCTCTGAATCTGCTTTTAAGAACATTTTTTTTTTTTTTTGCACAAAGCTTTTCCCCTCCTCTGCCCACAGTCTGGCTCTGACCTGTGAGTGAGTGTCCACCACGAAGAGAAGCCCCGTCACGCCTCCTGCCTTCTCCACTCGCATCAGCTGCAGACCCCACGGATGCCAGGCATTTCCACGATGGCTCAGGGGGTACAGTGTGTCCTGTGAACCTGAATTTTTGAGGGACCCAAAATGTTCCTCTGGATATTTTTTAAACACATTTATAGGAGGCACCAAATACATATATTCTCTTCCATAATAGAATACATATACTTGTTTTGTATATATATATAAACAGATCCATCTCTATATATGTATATGTACATATTTGTGTTCATGTCTACAGTTGTTTACATGTAATAGATGCCCGTGTGGTGTATGTACTCTGAGCGTGTGTGTATGATTTTTTTGTTTTTTACAGTTGTCTGAATTATAAAAGACATTTTTAAAATCTACTTTGCTAGAAATCCACAGAGGCAGCTAGAGTATGTTCCAAATGAGATGGTTAAAGAGTACATTGTAAAAATCTGGGTGCATTTGCAGACTCACTCCGCCTGCCATGTCTTTAAAAGTTCTTTCTCTCCCAAAGTAGCTTCATGTAGGTACAGCACCTACTCCAAAGCCTTCGCCCCAAGCCTCCTGGAAGATACGTCTTACACCAACACTGCAGCCACTCTGCCTTATGCTGGTGTAAATGCACTCAGGTGCCTGGCCGTCTCGGGAGTCCGTGTGCTTGTGAGCTCGGCCTCCCCTAAGTGCTATGTGAGTGTTCGTACCGATAGAGTAGCAGTTAGTTAGGAGCTGGAGGCAAAGACGGGGACAAAGAGATGACACGTTAGAAGACTGAGGGCACAACATCCTAAGTTTTCAGCTCTTAACCTCCTGGCCTCATGGCTTCCAACACCCCGGGGCTGTTGGACCAAGAGCTACAAGTGCAGAACATGCGCTCTTCTCTTCCTTCTCTGCCCCCGAGTAACCTCTAGCTTCACTAGAATATCTCTACATTGTGGTTTTGCACGCCCCCCCCCCACAATGGCCGTGACTGTTCTGGCAAGAACCGTATAGGGGCAAACACTCCCCTTCCTAGCCTGTGGGAGGAGTCCCCCAAATGATTGGAAGCAGCCTCAAGTAGAGACCACCCCATCCATGACCCCAGACCCCACTCACATAAAAGGAAAAGACCCCTGTAGCCCCAGGGCAGCTGCCATCTCTGGGTCCGCCCACTCTCCCTTCTTGAGAGTGTACTGTCAATAAACTGTCTTTATTGTAGGGCGGATCCTCACGTAAATCTTTAGTGGGGAATCCCAGGAACGGAGACCTCTCCATAACGCACACTCTCCCACCAGTAACAATCCCTATTGTGCATTTCATCTCAATCCAAACAACTGACTCATGGGTAATATACGGGTAATATATGGGTAATAATAATTTCCGCGGATTATTTAATGAAAATAGGAGAACATTAGTTGTCTTACAACAATCAAAGCATAAATTCTAAGAATCTTCTCCAAAGCAACTTCTTGGCAAGACAGGACAGGGACACGGGCAGAGGCTAGAGGTGTCTTTGACTTTGATCCCCACTATCTATGTCTTCGATGCAGTCGTTCTCAAAATTTAGTGGAAAGAAGTCATCTCAGCTGTGCATGCCTAGACCCCAAGGCAGATGTTTCCAATTCAGTGTGAACACAGGAATTTCCATTTTTAATCAACATCTCCCGGCTGGTAGAAGGTTGAAGCAGAATGGTGGCTTGGGAGCCATCCCTGGGGTTTGCTCCTGGCCTGGAGGGGCGAGGTGGGGAGCTGCCGGGAGTGGATCTGGGCTTGCTTCTAAGTACCAGCCACCGGTGGCGGGAGCAGACTTGGTGAAGGACGGTTTCCAGGAGGTAGAGCCACAGAATCAGGCGGGAAGTTTGGTGAGTTGTCTGGCTTTTCATTTTCAGTAACACAGAAACACCCAACCTCTGCATTTGACCTCATCTGGTTCAGTGTTGCATTTATTGACAGGTAAGTCATCTCCGCACTGATTTCAGGGAAAGGAATAAACTGTAAATGGGCTTTTTCAAAATGCGTACCCACCCCGTACCAGTCACACTTCACCTAAGAAAATGTGAAGAAGATATGAATTTCTAATTTTTTTTTTAATCAATGGCAATTTTCAACCTAATTTTCTGAATATAAGCGACTTGTTCATTCCTGGCTTGTGATGTGGATGGAAATCATGGGTTCATGTGATTTGCATATGATTTAAATAACTGTTTTGCACACCATTTTTTTTCACTCTCCTGTTCCTATTTATTTTCAAACTTGAATAAAAGAGATAATGTAGCATTCAGCTTTCACTTCAAGCATAGTGTAACTCCTTTGATTTTATGGGCTAAAGTCTAGCATGCTGAATAGGCTGATGTTCAGTCCAGGTGAGTATCTTCTGAGCTGTAAACTGTATCAGGATTCCCTAGTCCCTGGAAATTAAATACAAGTAGCAATAATGTGAATATAAACGAAGATTTTCACCTGGGGATATGGATGTGCTTTCAAAGTGGTATAGTAGCAAAATGTTTTCTTGTTGTAATTAAGAGGTTAAAGTCCAACTTGTGACTATGTTTTCCCAAGTTATTTGGAAAATTGGAATTTTCGGTAATTTAAGAATTTATAAGGCTTCTGACTTTTAATTCAACGGTAAACCTATGTACTTGTTAGGCTGCAGATATAAGATTCCTCCCCCGCCCCCGCTCCCCCCAAAACCTCCCCAAAATTCACAATTTAAAATGCTGTTGCAAAGAACTATTTGAAGATGTAACATAAATACACATTGAGGCTGGTAATAACTTAGTTCAAAAAATTGGATGCCGATTTGAAAAGGAGAGAAGCAATAGTGAATATACTCCTGGAATTTCAGAGTGGTCTGATCATTAGAATCACGTGGGAATCTCTCTGGTTGTAATTATTATTTTTATCACTCGTAATCCTAAAAGTGAAGCATCTTGAAGGCAGAAGATAATTAGATTTGAGACCAAATGGTTTTTAATTGCTATAGGTCTATGACGATGAAACTATCCAATAAGCGTGTCTTAAATGTGAAACTGGAGATTGAGAGGTGAGCAGAGATGTAGGAAGGCAGATGATTTGCATAAGCATTATGGTGGAAGCCTTAGGAGATCACCAAAGTAAAACAAATAGAACAGCTGGGAAATCGTTTGTTTGTTTGCTTTGCCTATTGTGATTTTTTTCCCCTCAGATCACTGTTTTTGAAGTAGGATAGAAAAAAGAACACAAAAACTTTATATGAAATGCAAACAGGAAGTATCCGGAGAAATCTGAAGGGCAAGTTATCTAGAGCCCTGATTGTCTATTTTAACCTGCACAGAAATCACCAGGGATCTTGTTAAAGCTGTTTCTGATTCACAGGGTCTAGAGTTCACCCTAAGAGTCTGCATTTCTAACGAGCTTCCAGGGATGCCAACGTTGCTGAGCCATGGACCACATTTTGAATAGTGAGGTGTTAAACTGAGTGTGTGCACGCCCACGAGTGGCTATATTTTGCACAACCAGTTAGGGAGGGAACACAAATATCAGAGAATTATGTTAACCCCCCTCAGATACAGAGAGTTTTATTGAAACCAGCCCTTTGTAAGACTCCATATCCTTTCTCCCTGAAGGAGACCAGAGTGCCCATGAACAGCCCGGTGTTGAAATCTTGCAGTCCTGAGATCCAGCTGGTGCCTCCCAGTGGCGAAGCAGGTGTGGGAGGTAGAGCTGATCAGGTAGAATCTAGAGGAAAAGAAGGTTAAATGGGTTGAAATATGTGAAGGACTAAAAATCTGTGGCATTTTTAGATCTTGGAAATTTCCAGGTGGAATGAATTTGGGGGTGGGCGCGTATCCTTTCACCTGATGTGACATTTCTGTGCCATAACCGTATTTATTTGCTGAGACCTAGATTGTCTCTTCTTTGGGGACAGAATGCAGTGAGTTTCCTCAGCAAATAGCATGTTATGGTATAAGCAGTGTAAAAGTCTTTTCAGTGTAAAAGACATCTTCAGACACTCGAACACTTTTTTAAAACTGTTTAAATTTTTCTTCCCAAACTACACCCAAGTGTCCATTCTAGAGGCCCACCCACCTCAACTGTGGTCACAAGGTCATGTGGATCATTCCTGGACATTTTTACAAAGGCTCCTTCTCTGTGAAAAATGGGAAACCTAAAAATTCATGAGTAAAAATCTAGATTTTAAAGAAGCATTCTTCTAGAGTGAAACCGCTAACACAGTGTCTCAACATGAAGTGACTTTTGTCCCTGTGGTCTAAACTGTGGCAGAAATCCCTGCTGTTTGTATAGTTTTCCATCTGGGTGTGACTGGTGTAAGAGTCCTCGAATGGATTTTTTTTCTGTGACCTTCCAAAGGTTGGCCAAGTAGAAGATGCAGGTAAAGCTGGCTTACCATATCTAAAAGAATTAAGACTTTACAAGCTAACAGGTCATGAGCTAAGACCTAATATTGATGTTAGTGATAGATGACGGATGGTATGTGGCTATATTTGCTGATAAGCCTACGCAGTGCATGTATATTCATCAAGTCTGATAAAGTAGCGACCCTGCATTACTGCCAATGAGTGTTGTCCTTATATCTGCTCATCCCTGGGTAAGTCCCATTCTGGTCTTTAACTCCCGGCCACACAGTCTCGGATGCCTTCTGAATTTTCTCCGGGCTTGACCATCGCTCTATGTGGTATTTTATCCCTTTGTTTTAAAAGTTCTCTGAGTCCCATAGGGATACTTCTTTACCAATTATATATTCTTGTGCCTCAGTTTTCCACATAAATTGCACTGTCCTGGGGTTCTGGATTTGCGCTGTGTTCTGTATGTGTTTTCAGGATCTTTTTTGGCCATCTGCCACTAACACTGTCTTGAATTCTTTTATTGTCTATGACAGTGACAAATTGGGGTGGGGGGAGTTTAAAAAAATTCCAAAGCTTGGGCTGCACTCCAGACATCAAATCAGAATCCTTGGGGTGGGACGTATGCATTACTATTTTTTTTTTTAATTTAAACCCACTGTGAGATTCCAGCATACAACTAAGTATGAGAGTCCATGTTCAAAGGGGCTCTTCCCCATTACAGGCACAAGGCATCAGTGTGCTCACCAGCCACATGCACTGCCCCCCTGTGGAAGCCTGTGGACTAGAGGCAAGGCTGACCACACTGGCTTTCTTACATGGCAGTCACCGAGCCTGCGGGCCAGTTTGACTCCACGGTGGCCATTACCATTTCCGACAGCTCTTGACCTCTACTGATAGATCTGCCTTGTCTCCTTTACTTCTTCCAAGTCATTACCCTCGTCCCAGAGAGAAGCTCCAAGTTTTTCAGTTGAAATACTTATGCTTAGGGGACATTTGGGAAGCTGTTCTCCTAAGATAATGAAAGAAAATGAAAACCTATCTGACATCTCTGGTCTTCCATTTTCCTTCCAAACTTTTCTCTTTTGCCAAACACAGTCTGCCAAACTTCTAGCCATATTTTGCCCCCAAAGGTAGCAGGAACATCCCAGAGAAAAAACAAACTGTAATTCATTCTCTGCCCACTAGAGTCCATGAAAATAGGGTCATTTTGTGAGGCTTGTATTTAAATTTACTCTTGTTTCCTATCTGGGTTTGTAAGAGAGGTGGAAAATAGCCAGTTCAGTTTTTCCATATATGCACCTTAGTTCAAATCCTTTCTTTGGGGGCACCTGGGTGGCTCAGTTGTTAAGCGTCTGCCTTTGGCTCACATCATGGTGCCAGGGTCCTGGGATGGAGCCCCGCATCCCGCATTGGGGTCCCTGCTCGGCGGGAAGCCTGCTTCTCCCTCTCCCACTCCCCCTGCTCGTGTTCCCTCTCCCGCTGTGTCTCTCTGTCAAATAAATAAATAAAAATCTTAAAAAAAAAATCCTTTCTTTGGAAGTTTCATGACCCCTTCTCCGTGCTCATTGGAAACGCATCAGCTGCACTGAAGTGGGACTGTCTGACTCTGTTGAACATTAATGTCCCATGTCTGAGTTGTCTTTGTATCTTCAGGGGTTAGCGTCCTAGGAAAATCTCAAAGGCTTCTCATAAGCATTTCTACTAACCCTAAATTTGGTTAGAGATTTGTCTCTTCATTCCAATTTATTGCAATCATTGCTTAGTGACTATCATGGGCTGGACACTTGGCGGATTAGTGAGTTAGAGACCTTCACATCCCTGACTGTGTTGCTATGCACAATCTATCAGGTATCTGGCAATAACCGAATATGTGATAGATGCTTAATAAAAGTGTTTGGCCAAAGGCCAGTAAGAGCACAAAAGGTCAAAGTGCTACCGTGATTCCACCTGTGGCTGTAATTTCCACTCGATCCTGAAGGGCAGATGGGATTCTGACAGAACGTGACGGAAAGGGAGCGAGAGACTCACCAGTGAATGGGGAGGTGCTGGGGGCCAGGGCGGGGGGTTGATTCAATTCCCCTTTTGTCATGTGCAGATGTGGAGAAATTGGAGAAATGAAAAGGGAGATGAAAATTGTACAATTTCAGTCAGTTCCTCAGCAGGCATCTCTCTGAGGGTTGGTTCTGTAGCTGCTGGCTGGTGGCCAAGTTGCTAAGTCCTCTTAAATTGACAGAGAAGCCAGATAAATAGCCACTCTTGGCAGCACTTCCCTGACAGATGGTCTGGCGTTGATGGTGTGATCCAAGATGACAATGGTAGAGCTAAAAAGCTGTGTAGCTTAGCCTCTCCTAGTGACTGCATGCACTGTGTAACTAGGATTCCGGTGTGTTCTCAGTCGCTGTGCTGGAGGCAGGGGACATGGCGCCACACATAATAACCAAGAAATTGCATCCACATCTAAGAGGGAGGATGTTTCTGCTGGAAGGGGGGCTGTGTAAAAAGCTGCCCTTCAGGCTGAAAGGGCAAAAATCTGAGAAAGGAAGTGTCATCATTGGGTTTCTCAAAAATGCACGCCAGAAATACACTTGTGACCTGAAATGAAATGGAAAATAAATGAGCTTCTACGACCTTTCATTCAGGAGTTTCTCAAGTCTCTTGGTCAGCAGGTTGGATTTTTGTTCCCAGAAAAATTTCCAACAACTTGTAAGTGTCCTTGATGGCTGTAATTATCTGTCCTGCTATTTCTGACACTCACCATGCTGGGTACGAGGATGAAGGATTGATGCAGTGTGCTCAGGGCAGGGTGATCCAGAGCAAGTAGGAGGTAGTAGAAGACAGAGCACCATCACTTAAACTGGGTCCTTGGGCATGTCAGCACCTCTCTGTTGTAGTTGCTGTTTCTCTTAACAAAAGTATCTCTTTTGCCAATCTAACTTTTATTTTGGAGAAATTGCTGTGATTTACCAAAAGCCACTTACTTCTATTTCCTATAGAATGACTTAGCAACTTAAGACAGAGACAATCTTAAGAGAACATCGGCTAGAATTACCTGGCTATTAATAGGATGTAAATAAATGCCTGTATTAATGAAGATACCAAGGAAGGTTTCTGGAGACAGTGGGATTGATGCCTAAATTAAGATCTTGAGGAGAAAAGAAGGGGACTTCATCAGAGATACTGAGGAAAAAGGGTGATTGGTGCTTCCCAGTTGTTGAGAGGCATGAAGCCATCTATTACCACAGTGGCTAATCTTGGCAGTCAGAGCTGCAATTTGTAGCTGCAGAATAATTAAAATCTCGTAGCTCTTGTTTGAAAGGAGGTCATGCTCCATGGTGGAATCCCATGACTTTATACCAGTTTTGGCTGGAAGTAGATTGTACCTGTTTTTTCCCCCAGGTCTAATTATTTGTTTCTAAAAACAATATAGTGCTTTAAATGGATACTTTTTGTCTCCCTGTTGTCTACTAATGAGAAGTTACACGAAAGAAATTGCTGGGCATTCTTAGGATAGATTTATATGATTTATATGTATTTGTAAGAGGAAAGCCCATCCTAGGTTCTCAAGTTAAATAATGTGGAGTCACTTAGGAAGGGACCTTATCTAAAAGAGACCATGGGTCCTCCAGTAAGGCCCTACAAAGTCTCTTTGCTCCTGAGGATGACACAACCCAGGTTATTGGGGGAGGGGTACTTCATTCAGTGACTGAGCCAGAAGGCATTGCTCTCTGAACTCTTCCAGTCCTATCTGAGGAAGCGGTGCTGTGGTGAACACATACAGCAAAGAGTCCCTGCCTTCTCAGCTTTTCTACTTTGAGCTCGCTTGCAAGCCTGCAGTCAAGTTGCTGACCAGAGGCAGGGTCTCACCGGAAGGCTCAAGTGGGGAAGGCTCTGCTTCCAAGCTCACTTGCACACTTCTTGTCAGGATTCCTCTCCTGAAAGGTGGTTGGGCCGAGGGCCTCACTTTCTCATGCACTGTTGGCTGCAGACCCCTCTCCATCACTTGCCACATGGCTTTTCTTTCATTATGCATCAGGGCTTACAAGAGGCAGAGTTTGCTAGCAAAACCCAAGTCACAGTCTTTTGTACCTAGTCACAGAAGTGGCATTCTCTCAAAGTTGAGTTATTCTATTAGTCAGAAGCCAAGATAGTCCAGTGGTGGGCTTCTCAGAGGTTTTGACTACTGGAAGGACAGGATTGTTTGGGACCATCTTAGAGGCTCCTACCACAGTGTGTGTGTGTGTGTGTGTGTGTGTGTGTGTGTGTGTGTGTGTGCGCGCGCGCCCATCCTATTGCATGCACCCAGTATTTCCAGGAGGAGAAAAAGTAGTTGCTTGAGTGACAGAAGTGTGAGAAGTGGATGTATGTTTATTCATTCCTTCTGTTCCCTTGGGACATGGAAAGTTGGAGTTTGGGATGCCAGTTGGACCTTTAACTAGAAATACCAGAGAGTGTGTTTAAGAATCTATGAATATGGAGTTCAGAGAGAATCCAGAATTGGTTATAAGATTTGTTGTCTGAATTAGGAGAGGATACTTGAGGCCATGGTCCTGGATGAGGCCATGCAGGGAGTACGATCAATAGGAAAGAGAAGAGGTTGGAGGTTTGAGTCGGCTGTGTTTTCTTTTATTCCTTTTAAGGAAATACGTTGCTAAGCCAGAAAACTGCCTAGTAAGAGTTCCATGTAAATGCTTAATAACATAAAAAGAGAAAAATGATTTTTTTAAAAAGTCTAAAATTGCATTTAGGACAGTTGCGCTGTGATGAATTGGAGTTTGGTTGACCACCCACAGCTTCACGTTATCCAGACTAACAATTTGGGGTGAGAAGTCAAGATTCAAGAGTTCAAAAAACAGGGAAGACAGAGAAATGCAAGGAATTAGAGTCAAAAGAGCTGATACACTTGATTTAATTCTCAACCTTGAAAAACCCACAGAGCCCTATTTATCTGCAGCCCATGGCTATGTCTCCCGTCCAGTATAACCCTATCAGATCTTAAGTTTATTCAGCTCCTGCTTCTTCTAACTTGCTCCTATGACAGGTTATGTTCCAGTTTTTTCTCTGGGATACAGTTATTTTTATTCCCACAAATGCATAGTCCTCAGTGGTACCTGACCAAGAACATGCAGTTAGAACACTAGTATCGACTGTCTAAGAAACTACCACCTCCCTGAACTTCATCTATTCCACTGCCAATCTGAGGATTTAAAGTCAATTACCTTCGCAGTCACTTGAACCTTTACGATTTTATGATTTGAAATAGTGCTAAACTAAGAATAAACACTGTGCCAGTGTTAAACTAAGGCACATACATTAAAGGTGATGGGTTATGGCAAGCACCAGATAGAAAGTTCTAAAGCTATTGATGCTCTTTGGAATTCACCCTGCGTCCCAGTCCCTCCCCTACCAGCCGCCTCTGCATTTAGGCCAGGAAATCCTTCCCACTAGAATGAGTCACCACCTTGCACCCACCCATACGTGTATCCAAACACAGCACACCCATGTTCATACATCCTCCACCTTCCCCTCTGTGTCCTCCCATGTCCCCAAATCCTTATGCTCATCACAGTCCCCCTCACATGTCCCCAGTCCACACACACACACACACACACACACACACACACACACACACACACGCCTTTCTCACACGTGCCCCTCCTGAATCCCCAGATCTCCACCCACATTCCTCACGTGTACCCTGTGGGATACCCACCCCATGTGCCTCTCTCACATTCATGTGTCCCCAGCGCGTGCCTCCCCATAAACTCCCAGAAACACATCCGGTCACACAGATGTTCAGTAATAGACCAACATCCTCACTCAGGTAAACTCCAGCCTGCACATCTGGACTCTGTGTGGGCGCTGACGTGCGCAAACGCACATGAACACACATCTGTACTCGTGTACCACACACACGTGCACACACATGCTCTGGATGATTTCATATGCTGCTTATGAAAGTTTAACTCAAAACTGTGTATTTCATGAAATTAAAGGCATTATGAATAATGATGAGCTTGCACAACAGCTATGGCCTTTGCTTTGCTTTTATTCATTTTAGATGTTAGGCTGAAGGGGATGTGCTGTATAGCCCACATATTCCATAAAACTGAGCTCCTCCAGTATGCATTTAAATCAGCTTTTCAGTTTCACACACACACACACACGCACACACACAAAGGAGCTGTTGTCAGCGATGGTTTTTATAGGATCTCCTGTCCACACAGAAGTTAAAGTGAATGCTCCCTGCGTTGACATATGGAGCTAATTTGATGGATGTATGTTCAAATGAAATACGTCTCAATGATTCAAAGGCTGGGTAACACTGATACTAGCTGATTGGATGGTTACTTTTTTAATATAAATTATTTTTATCTGTAAGTACTTAGGGAAAATGAGGAAATAGAGACTAAAGACTGTTGATTTTAAGAGACAAATAACACTGTCCATTTGACTCGCATTTACTAAAACTTACATAATACGAGATACACCTATAATTCTGTGCTTATGCCATTGTTAATATGGAAGGATATATTGACTTTGTGGTCAAAGCAGGGTATTTATGAAAGCATTCCATGAATGGTATTTTTCCCATCTCTCACTACTGTTGCCAACAATTTGCATCACACAGAAGTCCTTTTATCATACGCATTCTTCCTAAGGACTTGACCACTGGAAGACTGGAGTTTTTTTGAACATGGCACATGAACATAGCTGAAATGGAAGGTCTTTTGTTCTTTCGAAATTCTGGTGGAATATTAGAAATCAGGTCTACGTGGAAAGACCCTTCATTTCGGGGGACAGTTTATCGAGCTCTCGCAGTATACGGATGGATGTGATGAAGACCAGCTGGATTGGAGCTGACTTCATGGAAAGCAAATAGCCTTTCCTTTAGTTCTGATTGTTGACAACTAACTACAGCAGTATTACTAGTACCTGTGATTTGTACCCGTAGAAATCCGATATAGTGATGTCACATTAGAGTTGTCACCGACCTCTCAAAATAGTTTATATTCATGTCTAGAAATTACAGTAGTTAGTAGCCTGCCACAAAGGCTTGTGATTTAATGCATAATATTTTGATATCTCTGTATCAATATTCTGGGACGGAGTCTGCAAACTTCCTTAGACTGCCAGAGTTCAAACTCACTGTGGTTACAAACCCACACTCTGGGTGAACTTGCTGGGAGGCTTTGTCATTAAGTTTCCAATAACAAAAGGCTTGATTAAAATGTAGAAATTAAATTTATCCAAACAATGTGGGAGGGTTATAAAGATGGAAAAATCTCCCTGCAGAGAACAGAAAATGGATGGGGATAGAAATATCCTGCACATATAAACCACCAATAAAAATTTATACCAATTAAATATAAGTAAGGCTTAAAAGCATACCTCTGAGAGAAGACCTAGATATTTCCATTAACTAAATTGTCCCAAATTAGTCCTTAAATAATGATTATATACAGTGGCAAAAGTCAGACCAAGAACTGTCTGAAAATCAGTTGAGGGGGTAAAAAAAGGGCTAAATATGAGGGTGGAAACTTAATACCATATATCACATGCATCACCTGTCTTAGCCTAACTGGCATGTAGTCACTATATAGAAAACCTAGATGTCATCTTTGGGGACGTATTATTTAACTTTCATAGTTGGTATGTGATATTAACTGGAATATAAAAAGGAAATTAACTGACCCAAGAAAACATGTCCCATGACGAGGTTACTCTTTTTTTTAAAAAAAGATTTTTATTTATTCATGAGAGAGAGAGAGGGGCAGAGGGAGAAGCAGACTCCCAACGAGCAGGGAGCCCGATGCAGGACTCAATCCCAGAACTCTGGGATCATGACCTGAGCTGAAGGCAGACGCTTAACCATCTGAGCCACCCAGGCACCTGACGAGGTTACTCTTCTTAAGCACAGCCAAGATTCCTGCTTTAAATGATGAGTGTGCATGTGTGTGTGGGCGCACACACGTGTGCATGTGTGTGTGTAGAGTCATCCTATAAAACTGAAGCATACAACATTTGGTATTCAAAATGGTTTTTAAGTGTTACACTTGTATTCACAATAAATATCTCCCATTAGTGCGTGATCCACATCTGGCTATGGTTTGTTGTAGATTTGTACATTCAACCGTTAATAAAACCCATTTGTTGAGAAAATTTTAAAGAAGTAGTATAAGAAAGAAACTTTGCATCGTCTATTATGTATCTGCTTTTAGAAAGCAACTGTCTTTATGCACTTAATACATTTGGGAAGCAATTTCTGTATTAATAGTATTATGACACTTTAATGTAAATTTAATTATATAAACTGTGCTGCGTGCTAATTGCTACTGGATTAAAAATGAGAATTAAATACTTGAGTTACATAACTTGTGAAGATAATGTTTTTCCTGGTGTTATCATTTCTGCCAATTACTCCTCTATAGCGTAAGTTTTTATTCTTGATTAAAAAAATTGTCTATAAATAACTGCACTCATTGATGCCTTTGACTATCCCTGACTATCCCTAGAACACTTGGTGATAGCTAAGTTATTTAGATGATCAAAAATAAGTGCATTAAATTTATCCAGCTATGTCAACCCTCTAGTAACTTGAAGCTGTGTAATCATGTGTCATCTGGACTCTGACCAGTTAACTGACTGGGCTGTGATTGGTCACATGGATGCAATGTGAGAGAGAATTGGACTGTGTACATAGTGTGATGGGGATCAAGATCTACAAGAGGCAGAAGCTCTGTGTGTAAGTTTTGCTTTAAAAAAATGTAGACCAAAACATGTCAAACCTTTTCAGAAAATTTTCCCTAATAAAATAACTCGTCCTTCTCTGTACCCCTTTATATCTATAACTCTTTTGTATTCCACCCAAAACCACAAGCCTTCTTAATTCTTGGATTCCCTTCTTCCACTTCAACTGAATTGTAAGGTCCCATGGGCATGACTGGTGTCTCTGTGATGCATCTCTTTTTCTCACGGACAAAGCGGAGGTCCCACGTGGTTTGCTGGGATCTGTTAGTGATGGTGGAGAAGGGTGTGGCATGAGTGGATTGGAATGAGTGGAAACTGTGGACCGTTTGGGATCGAGACCTTCACCTACCTTCTCAGACTCCCACAGATGCTTGCTTCTTTCTCTCGTGGGTGTCATTTCACCTATGCCAGACTTTTGAAATTGGGGAAAGTATCACTCCTTAGGGTATGAGATTTGGGTTTCTGTGTGTCTGTCAAGGGGTCAGAAGGACATTGACTCTCAAAAAGGGAAAACCTAATAGGATATGGGAGATCGGAAGGAACCAAGTAGATACATTTCCTGTCTATTCTATTCCCTAAGATGAGATTCATCCTTGTAACTCTTTTGGAGAATTCCTGAGCTCTGAACGAACATCCTGTGATTTGTGGCGCCCTCCATGGATCAGTGTGAGGCAGTCACCATCCTATTGCAGAACGTGTCTCTTGGTCTCCCCACCCCCCCTCATTCCTCTTCTTTATAATGTTTTAGCAATCTGAATCCTTTCCTCAGGCTCTGTTTTCCTGGGTTATGACAATTTGTATTACAAGTATTTTTAAGATATAAATCTGTAAGGGACGCCTGGGTGGCTCAGTCGGTTAAGCGGCTGCCTTCGGCTCAGGTCATGATCTCAGGGTCCTGGGATTGAGTCCCGCATTGGGCTCTCTGCTCGGTGGGGAGCTTGCCTCTCCCTCTCCCTCTGCTTGTGCTCTCTCTGTCAAATAAATAAAATCTTTAAAAAAAAGATATAAATGTGTAAGATGGGTTTCAGGGGATTGCTCTCCTGAATGAAAGTAATAGTGATCCTATTGCTGGTCATCAAGTAGGGTGATAACGATCCCTAGCATGCAGGGTTGGGTTTACTTAGAAAGAGATACTAGCTTATGCACCTACCCTAAGAAATTCTTGATATGCATCAGAATAATGGAGTAGAATGGCTTCTGACAGAATTACAGAAAGATGTGACAGTCTCTGGGCCGCCAACTGCCGATTTAAGACAAACTGTGGAAGCCAGAGGGCCTCAAATAGAGCTTTGAGGGGTATCCTCCTGTAGCCTCAAAGAACCACATGCTGAAAATGAGGCTTAGGCTCAGATTTTAAGAGCTCAGATCTGCAAACAAAACTAAAGGTACAATCCCAGTAGATTTTCTGTGTCAAAATCAGGGCTCTGATAGGAAAAAAAAAATTGTCCCTCTGACTTTTCTGGGGATATGTGGGTGAATAAATACAAGACCTTTTTATCTTCAAAGTTCCCTGAGTCCCTCCTTTCCAAAGGAGATTAGCTTCCCCTGGTCTGGAGACTGAGTGAAGGCCTTACTGAAAGCAGGTGCCTTGTGAGATTGAACTGTTTCTGCCCCAGCTCTCCCTGATGGCCTCCAAGTCAATGACCAGGGTTAGTTCTGAATGATGACGTGTAAGCCCTGTACCCAGGGAGGGAAGAAAACAGCACAGCAAGGCAGATTCAGGACATTGCTAATAAGTCAGTCAGAAGGGGGGCGCGGGGTGGATGGGAATGAACTTTTAAAGGTTTTAGACTGTGTGTGTCTGTGTATGCACATGCACACAATATGAAGCTGAATATGACAGAATTCGTTGATGGGAACACATTTTCCCATAATTCAGGAGTTAACATATTAGTAAAAACATTTGGGCCTGATCTGAATGTTTTTCTTTGATGGCACCATGGAGCCTAGATCAAATAATAGTCTTCCAAATAAGTGAAGTGCAAACACCTCTACACAGTGAAGAAGAAATTGGTGGGCATGACTTAGGACTTTGAATGACTTATGACGTTCAGTGTTGAGTTTCTACAACCTGATATAATTGACCTGCTCACTCTGAGAAATTCTTTCTTTGATTATATGAGAAAAGAAATTGATGCAGAGGGTCAGTTAATTTCTTCCAAAATGCAAATAGTAATGGTATAGGAGACACATCAAATACTTTCAACAATTTCTTACTTTTAAAGATTTGAGAGCACTTGAGTGTGGAGGGGAGGGGTAGAGAGAGAGAGAGAGAGAGAGAGAGAGAGAGAGAGAATCTCCAGCAGATCCTGCTGAGCGAGGATCCCATGATCTGAGCCGAAATCAAGAGTTAGACGTTTAAGCCACTGAGCCACCCAGGTGCCCCAATTTCTCGTTTTTAAAAGATAAATCTTGGGTGCCTGGGTGGCTCAGTTGGTTAAGCGACTGCCTTCGGCTCAGGTCATGATCCTGGAGTCCCGGGATCGAGTCCCACATTGGGCTTCTTGCTCAGCAGGGAGTCTGCTTCTCCCTCTGACCCTCTTCCCTCTTGTGCTCTCTATCTCTCATTCTTTCTCTGAAATAAATAAATAAAATCTTTAAAAAAATAAAAGATAAATCTTGCACAGGAAGAGTTGCTACTCCATTCTGAATTCCACAGTGACATCATCTGGAGGTGTACTATGGAAGACAAGATTGAGATTATGGGACGCCTGGGTGGCTCAGTTGGCTAAGTGCCTTCAGCTCAGGTCATGATCCCAGGGTCCTGGGATCGAGCCCCGCATCGGGCTCCTTGCTCAGCAGGGAGCCTGCTTCTCCCTCTGCCTCTCTCATGCGCGTGCTCTCTCTCTGACAAATAAATAAATAAAATCTTTTAAAAAAAGATCGAGATTAACAAGATTTATAAATCTGTCAAGTAGCAGTTACTGGCAAATGGATTGAAAATTGAAAAGGTTATAAACTTAAAACATAAGTAAGGTGTTTTCTTGAAGTGACTGATCGTCATTATATTTGAATTCCAGTACCCTGTCCTTAGAAGATGAGGTGAGTCGAGGGGCACCTGGTTGGCTCAGTCGGTAGGGCATACAGCTCTTGATCTCGCTCTGGGTTGTGAGTTCAAGCCCCATGTTGGGTGTAGAGATTAAAAAAATAAAATATTTAAAAAAATTAGATGAGTGGAGGCAAATGGCTTCATTCAACTTATCTGTAAAATGAATTAGGTTTAGAGTATTTCAACACTCTTTGGAGAGGTGTTACACAGCATTACATTTATGAACTATGATTCATGTTGAGGTTATTTGTATGAGTTGAAAATGTTGCTGATGGTCACCAGTAAATCAGGTTTTCAGGAGCACGGCACCGAGCCCGGTGGCTTCTGAGACCCCGGAGGAGAGTGCTAAGATCCTGTGGTTCTCTAAGTAAATTGACAAAATCAACTTCTGAAATATTAGTTCTACGGACTGAGTGACTGAGGGCTTTTATGAACAAATCTGAGTGATTCCTCAAGGACAACTTGTTACCTTCCGCGCTATCATTAATCCACTAAAGATGGATGCTATCAAAATCTACTACTTCCACTAAAGTGGGAAAGACCACATATGTTATTAAATAACCTTTCAATAACATAATTGGCATTAAATTTAAACAACTGCCACATAAATTATGTAATACACTGGGGTACAAGTTCTCTTTAATAGTTTTAGATAGCCCAGTATGTATTGGCCAAGTATGTACACATACTTCACGGTTACAGATCAGAATAGTGAAGAATATTGCTGTCCTCTGCTAAAATGAAACAAAATTAGGGTTGTTTCTAAGAATAGGAATGCAGTTGTTACACATCTCTGCATGAAGTGATCACTTAGTTCCTGAAACTTGCATCTATATTTATAAATACAATCATAATAATTATACCAGTGTTGACAGAATTTGTCAAGAGAAATATTTTCTTGAACTACTTTCATTAATGCAATTTATTTCATTGATCGATATTCCATAGAGTGATGTAAAATTATCTTCCTTCTTTTTAATTATGCCTTACTGAAAGTATTTTCATTAAGACCTTTCCTGTGTAGTTATGCAACAAATTTGTTTCATAGTGGAGAATTTGTACGCATATCAATTTTACTGATTACCATTACCAGCCTTGTGAATTTCTTTATGATGGCTATGTAATCTAACTCAAAGTATCCAGGGCCAAATTTTACTTTGTGTGGACCATTCTCTGCTCCTTACCTCTGTGCACCATCTAGCCCACTATCCACTCCTCTACTTTTTTTGTTCAAATCTGATTGAAGACAAGTACAAGTTTGCAGTGAGAAATTGTTACATTAGTAGGATTTTAACATACCAATTATTACTTTTTTTTTTTTTTGCTTCATCTGTATAATCAAAAAGAGATCACTACCACTGATTACTTATGTACCCTAATAATTGTGCTGCCTTTCTGTGGAAGTAATTTGCAGCATTTATGTGGGCGAACAATGCTATGTGAAGTGTCTCTTATTGGAGGCCAGAGAGCTAAGATGGGGTGAAATTTTGGGGTCAGAAAGAATAGAATGGAATTAGGGAAAATTCATTTTCTAAAACCACTAATTCATTTATAACACTTGATCTGTTTTTAATCTGGCTGAGATTGTACTGAACATCTATCAATAATTTATACCATTATTTGTCGAAAGATACCTATGGTTATAAATGGCCAGGATAATAAAAGTACTTTTAAAACAATTTATATATTATTTAAACTTGCCTCTTTGTGATTAGTAGGTGGTATTGAAATTAGAAGTATAAAGAGGTCAGGGAGATTACCCACACTGGGTTTTGCCACAGAATGATGGACAGAGGGACGCTTGGGTGGCTCAGTCAGTTAAGTGTCTGCCTTTGGCTCGGGTCATGATTGCGGGCTCCTTACTCGGCGGGGAGCCTGCTTCTCCCTCTGCCCGCTGCTCCCCCTGCTTGTTCCCTCTCTCTCTGTCAAATAAACAAATAAAATCTTAGAAAAGAATGATGGACAGGACCTTTTGTGGCCACCATGATCCTCATTCATTCAATCATCCATTTATTCAAAACTGGTTCATTGAGGCACTATATTAAGTACCACAGATAGAGTGATCTTCAAGACTGCTCTCAATCTCTCTTGCCTTTATGGGTGTTACAATTTAAGGGAGACAAGCAGTAGCGTTCTAAGTATTAGGACTCCAAAAGTCCATATACCTTGAGATATTTAACCCAGGCTTGACGAGGTGCTCCATGGAGAATGCGATCCCAATTTGAGACTGGGAATGTGGACTGGTCTAGATCCTGGCTTAGCGCTTTCCCATCCCAGACAATTCTAACAGCTCTGTAGGTACATCTATTCTCTGGGGATCACCAGTAATGACCAAATCAAAGATACCTGTTATATGAAATAAAATTCCAAATAAATGATTTATTATGGGGATCCAAATTTCTAATTAGGCCATTAGCTGTCCATTCTCAGGGGCATCTTTTTCCTGCCATTGAGCTCAATGCTAAACCCATTTTTTTAAGAAGACTTAGCTTATTTTTAGAGAGAGGGTGTAGGGGGTGCTGGGCAGAGAGAGAGTGAATCTTTTTTTTTAAATTTAATTTTATTATGTATGTTAGTCACCATACAGTACATCATTAGTTTTTGATGTAGTGTTCCATGATTCATTGTTTTTGTATAACACCCAGTGCTCCATGCAATACGTGCCCTCCTTAATACCCATCAGCCAGCTAACCCATCCACCCAACCACTTCCCCTCTAAAACCCTTAGTTTGTTTCTTGGAGTCCATAGTCTCTCATGGTTCGTCTCCCCCTCTGATTCCCCCCCCCCGCTTCATTTTACCCTTCCTTCTCCTAATGTCCTCCATGCTATTACTTATGTTCCACAAATAAGTGAAACCATATGATAATTGACTTTCTCTGCTTGACTTATTTCACTTAGCATAATCTCCTCCAGTCCCATCCATGTTGATGTAAAAGTTGGGTATTCATCCTTTCTGATGGCTGAGTCATATTCCATTGTATATATGGACCACATCTTCTTTATCCATTCATCTGTTGAAGGGCATCTTGGCTCTTTCCACAGTTTGGCTATTGCAGACATTGCTGCTATGAACATTGGGGTGCATATGGCCCTTCTTTTCACTACATCTGTGTCTTGGGAGTAAATACCCAGTAGTGCAATTGCTGGGTCATTGGGTAGCTCTGTTTTTAATTTTTTGAGGCACCTCCACACTGTTTTCCAAAGTGGCTGCACCAACTTGCATTCCCACCAACAGTGTAAGAGGGTTCCCCTTTCTCCATAACCTCTCCAACATTTGTTTCTTGCCTTGTCAATTTTTGCCATTCTAACTGGTGTAAGGTGGTATCTCATTGTGGTTTTGATTTTTATTTCTGTGATGGCTGGTGATGAACATTTTTTCATGTGTCTTTTGGCCATTTGTATGTCTTCTTTGGAGAAGTGTCTGTTCATGTCTTCTGCCCACTTCTTGACTGGATTGTTTGTTTTTTCGGTGTTGAGTTTGAGAAGTTCTTCATAGATCTTGGATACCAGCCCTTTATCTGATATGTCATTTGCAAATATCTTCTCCCATTCTGTGGGTCGCCTTTTAGTTTTGTTGACTGTTTCTTTTTGCTGTGCAGAAACTTTTTATCTCGATGAAGTCCCAATAGTTCATTTTTGCTTTTGTTTCCCTTGCCTTTAGAGACATGTCTTTCAGGAAGTTGCTGTGGCCGAGGTTGAAGAGGTTACTGCCTCTGTTCTCTTCTAGGATTTTGATGGATTCCTGTCTCACATTGAAGTCTTTCATTCATTTAGAGTTTTTCTTTGTGTATGGTGTTCGAGAATGGTCAAGTTTCATTCTTCTGTATATAGCTGTCCAATTTTCCCAGGACCATTTATTGAAGAGACTGTCTTTTTTCCATTGCATATTTTTTCCTGCTTTGTTGAAGGTTATTTAACTATAGAGTTGAGGGTCCATATCCGGGTTCTCTCTTCGGTTCCATTGGTCTATAGGTCTGTTTTTGTGCCAGTACCATGGTGTCTTGGTGATCCCTGCTTTGTAATATAGCTTGAACTCAGGCAGTGTGATGCCCCCAGCTTTGTTTTTCTTTTTCAAGATTTCCTTGGCTCTTCAGGGTCTTTTCTGATTCCATACAAATTTTAGGATTGTTTGTTCCAGCTCTTTGAAAAATGTCATTGGAATTTTGATGGGGATGGCATTGAAGGTATAGATTTCTCTGGGCAGCATAGACATTTTAACAATGTTTATTCTTCCAGCCCATGAGCATGAAATGTTTTTCCATCTTTTTGTGTCTTCTTCAATTTCTTTCATGAGTGTTCTGTAGTTCCTAGAGTATAGATCTTTTACCTCTTTGGTTGGGTTTATTCCAAGGTATCTTACAGTTTTTGGTGCTATTGTAAATGGAATCAATTCCCTAATTTCCCTTTCTACAGTTGCATTGTTAGTGTATAAGAAAGCAACTGATTTCTGTGCATTGATTTTGTATCCTGCCACATTACTAAATTGCTGTATGAGTTGTAGTAATTTGGGGGTGGAGTCTTTTGAATTTTCCACATAAAGTATCATGTCATCTGCAAAGAGAAAGACTTCTTTGCCAGTTTGAATACATTTTATTTCTTTTTGTTGTCTGATTGCTGTTGCTAAGACTTCTAGTATTATGTTGAATGATAGTGGTGAGAGTGGGCATCCTTGTTGTGTTCCTGGTCTTAAGGGAAAGGCTCTCATCTTTTCCTCATTGAAGATGATATTCACTGTGGGTTTTTCATAGATGGATTTTATGAAATTGAGGAATGTTCCCCCTATCCCTATACTCTGAAGAGTTTTACTCAGGAAAAGATGCTGTATTTTGTCAAATGCTTTTTCTGCATCAAGTGAGAAGACCATATGGTTTTTCTCTGGGAGAGAGAGAATCTTAAGCAGGTTCCACACCCAGCACAGAGCCCGATGTGGGGCTCTGTCCCCCAACCCTGAGATCATGACCTGAACTGAAACCAAGAGTTGGACATTTAACTGACTGAGCAATGCAGGCACCCCCAAACCCAATTTTTAATTAGACAATTCAGTCATTTATGTTGGATAGTTCAACAGAGTCATGATGAACTCTGAACTCTCACCCAGGACTGAGATGAGAAAGTGCATTTTTTTAAATGTATCTTTTTGCATAAATGCCTGCAGCTCTGTAATTCTTTCTCTCTCTCTTGTGGTTAGTTGAGCATCTGTTTTGTCATGTTTCAATATGCAGTGCACCCTCTTTTCTCTGTTTACACATCCTTCCTTCCTGCATGTGCTGGAAGCTGCCCTTCAACCATGCTCAATCCAGGTGTGAACACATCTCCCCAGTCTGATCACTAGAGACCGAGAATGCTGGGAGAAGCAGAAATAAAGACTGAGTTTAAATCTTTGTTCTGCCCCATATGGATTGTGTGACATCATCACAAATCATAACTCTTCTTAAATGGGAAACAATTACAACCGTACCCGGTGCTTAACAGGATGGATTTAAAAAAGTAAATGAAAAGTTGTAAGATCAGCATCTGGCATGGGGTAGATCATGGAGCCCATGGTACTAACTAGAACTGTTGTTGCTAGCCCCAGCTCTCTACTCTTCTTTCTTCTGTCAGCACCGCTGATTTTCCCACATCACCATGTGCTGAATTTTTATACATGAGGCTCTTAATGAGAAACCCACTTTACACCTTCTAGGGGAAACTTGCATCTCATGTACATAGTGATTGTGGGAGGTTAGTAACAAAGACAAGAAGTGAATATCAGTAAAAGCAAATGGGAGGTTTTAGAAAAGAATGATTAGAGTATAAATATGATAGACAATAGGAAATTTTTAGATTGGGGATTTGGAGAAAATAGTATTTTTAGGAAGCACAGGTGGTAGGTAGTAAAATAATAAAGTGAGAAAGACAAAGGGATGAGAAGCAGTGGTTTATTCAGGTCGTTGTATTTAGGTAGTCCATTTTTCATTGCAAAATCTCTTTCTGGGAGTAACTCTGTTTCAACTACATTTCAAATTTGTTCTTCTAAGTAGGGGTATGTTGGTAAATAGATTCTCAGAGAAGAAAACAAAGGGAAAAATCGCATCCTGATTTGTAGCTTTTGCCAATTTCCCTGGTGTAAATACTCCCACAGTGGTTTTAGAGTTGAAAAGAAATTCAGAGAATTGCCTTTCTTGTGAGCTGGTATGAGCTGACTCCAGCAAGCCTCCATTTTTAAACCTTGCTTAAAAGTGAATGCCTCTAGTATTGTATTTTTAATGGTGACCACAAAATGAGCCTTCATCCACATGCTAGGAGTCTAAGTGGACTCCATACATATTGTGTTCCTGTCTCTTTATGGGCCTTAAGGCTGCCTTTTAGGTACTGCTCATTTCCCTCTGAGCTCCCTGGCTTCAATTACAGTTAATTGTGACCATAAAAACTATTAATCATTTGGCGAAGGCTACTTCTGTGTGTGGGGAAATCAAGAGAATAGATTAATACATTAGGCAGGCAATAATGGCTTTTCCACTATAAAAATTTTCTTTGACATAGCAGAACATAGCATATAACTATCAACTCTTATTATTTATATTAACACGAAGCAAATTTTAAAAGAAGGCGAGCATAGAGATCCAATTCAGCCCCTATGAAGCATCCATCTGATTAACCTATAAATGTTACTGTTGTTTCTCTTAAATCTAACACTTTCCCCCTTAATATCTTTAAAGAGATTTCTTTGGTGCTTCAGGTGTCAGAAAAACCACGGTCTTGCCATTTATATGTATTTCCCTGAGTTAGCCACTTAAAATTCTCTTCGTAAATTTCCTCATTGCCTGGTCTACACGTGGCTAGGGGAGGGCCTAAGGGTCTGTGGGAACGTGGGAGCCAGCGCAAGGGAAGAGAGGTGGTCTTGCAAGCAGATGCTGAGCGTCTACACACACAGCTCTGCTCAGGCAGATAAAAATTTCCCTTTCATCTGTCATCAAGGCAATGGTGAAATGGGCGCGCCAGCGCACTACACGCCTGCACCTGCGCACTACCATGAGGCCCTGAAGAACCAGAGTGGGGCCAGCGTGGTTTTTAACTCCCTCTGTGCATTGACCTTGAGGGGCCCCCAAAGAGGCTCTGCAGCATCCACCGGGTTCACTAAGCAGCATTTTTGGAAGAAATTCTAGCATGCACATGTGCTCTCCCTCATGGAGCTGCTAGTTAACTGCCCTCGGGGAGTGGGGTTGCTAGGCCAAGAGAGAGTTACCAATTCTACGAGCCAAGTACATTGTGGGTAAACGTGGGACAATGGGTCCTCCAGGGAATTCGGGCCATTTGAGGTAACGGTGGCTGGGGCCGGTTTGAGGTAACGGCAGGAAGCTGGTACTGGGCATGTCACAGGCAGCCCTCGGGGGGGAGTTCACCATCACCCAGACGTCCTGTGGGACAATCTCGGCTTTGCCGTCCTCCCTGTAAAGGGCATCAGCTCCCATTGATCTTCCACATCCAGAAGGAACATGAGAAATACTGACTTTTCCCCTTTGTCATGTTCTTTCTTGGGCTTAGACAAAAACTACTTAAACTTAGGAATCCTGGGAGTGCTGTTGCTTTTATTGCAGAGGCTGCAGCTCAATCTGTCAATCAGATGACTCAGGTGGGAGGACCCTGGGATGTTAAGAATTAGTGCTTAAGTATTCGAATAAGCTTTCGGCTTCTCTAGGGGTAGAGTTTAGACTTAAAAGCCCTTTAAAACATGCTTATATATAACATATGTATAACATATAACATAACTGGAATATATATATATATAACATAATTGGAATGAACAGTTCCCACTCAGCACGCTTATTTCCTGGTGCTCTGCTGAGAAAGCCACATGTGTTATTCAGTCCTTGCGATCACAAGACTGGGACCTTTATTATTACTATTTATAATTATTTATTTTGATGATGTCCAATGTCCAAATGGAAGGTGGGATATCACCCTCTAAAAACGCCTACATTGTGATTTACGATCACCCTAAAATCGGGGGACAGCTTTACAGGGAATATGTAGGGTGCCCAAGGATTTAGTTAGGAAGTGACTTGAACTCACTTAGTTGAGATGCCTCACAGGCTAATGCTTGTCTGCTTCTGGTGCTGAATACATGGGTCTATGTTGGACATTTATGGAAACTACCACGTGAATTATAGAGCATTTAAAATTTGTTTTCTCTATTTCACTTTTGTTTTCATCTGTCTGTGGTTATCAGACAATTCTGGATTAGGACTTATACACTTATGATACAGAAAAAAGGGAAGGAATAATTATCTGGATAGATCAGACCCATGGTACCATTTTCCTTGAAATAGTTGAATCTTTGAAATTAATTTTTAATTTTTGTTACTTGTTTTCAGCTTTGCCTACTGTCTTCTTGTTTGGTTGATTGTTTCTTCTGTGGTGCGTGGGGCAGGCAGATGCTTACAAAGTCTTCTAGTCCTCGAGGAAAGCAACAGGGAGAAGGAAGAGGAGCATTAGTGAAGAGACTTGAAATGGAAGCAAGTGGATATTTATGTTTTAATATCTCGGCAAACCAGTGTTGAGGAGCTGATTTAGCATTCCATCATACAGAGAATCGATCCACTTGTCATTGCCTGCAGTCAGATGTAGTTAGATGAGATGAAGCTGATGGTTTCTATCTGCAAACTCACATGAGCCAAATGTTAACCAGCTATTAAAAACTAAAATAATGTTCTCTCTTCCCCTTTTATGAAATGATAGCCAGAGCGGAGCCACTCAACATCACCCCAACATTCTCTGCCTCTGGAGTGTTTAGCTAATTTACTTTATTCTTTAAAATGTATTTTCTACTGTAAGCACCTATCAAAAGCATTACCATAATTGTTTTGCCTCTGGCAAAGTAGGAAGAGTGCCCAAGCTTATGTGGTCTGGTTATTATTATTTTTTTTTTTTTTAGAACCGTGAACACAGCAGTTCCTTTTACATTTGACGACCCAGCAATTTCCATAATATTTTCACAATTATATATTACATAAATGCTTTCACTACATAATGAATATTTTTATTTCTTGATTCAATTTTATGGTAGGGAGACCATAATGGCATTAAAAATGTGGAAAATTCCTCTTCCTTTTAATGCCATCTGGGTTTCTATAATATATGCGGAGTGGCTATATGAATTCTAAAAATGATGTAAAGTTGCTTACATAACTTCAATCTTATGATCTTTAGAAGGATTTGATGTATATAGCAGATCCATCCAATTTTACCTTTTGTTGGTTTTTAGATATTTTCAAAAAGATGTGGGGGAAAAAAACAAAAAAATTACAAATTTTCCATTTAGAGACTATTGTCTGTCATTTTTTAATGACAATTGCCTACAATTCAAGCAATGACAACAAAATGTACAAATAAAACATCATTTCCTGAAATCTAACCATTCAAAAATAATTCTTGTATACTTGTGGTGAAACTCATTCTGGTTGCTTAAGAGCACATACACAAATAGATGATAGGTTAATAGAAAAAAGTATATTTTAAAAATGTGTTCTGTATTTTCAATGAAATTATTGAAAACTAATACAAATGATAGGACATGTGAACTGCCAGAATGGCCTGCCATCTGGTCACCAAAAAGGTTTTTTTCCCAATGCAGACCTTTATTTTCATACCTAGGAGTAAGGAAGCCAATCATGTTACTTATGCTCAGTGAATCTTTAAAATTAAATGTTTATACATATGTTTAATACAAAGCGTTATATTTTTACTGCAGGTGAAACTAAGGAACTTTCGCTTAAACATACATGTTGAAATACAAGTTTAAAAATGAGCTGCCTAGTATTAAGAAAAAAATAACGTAATTGTAGTCCTTTAAAAAAACCATGCAACATTATAACTAAAGACCCAAATGTTCAGAACCCTGAGGAGGGGTGATACAATAATAGAATTCAGATATCATAATATGGATGTGTGCTGCTTTTTCTCTCCGGAAATTTATTGAATATTCTTATTCTTGAAATCAGGAACATTATCATTTTTATATGTAAAATGGTTACTAGGTTATTTAAAAATACTTAGTGATTAGTACAAGTTGAATGCTTACTAAATGTTAAGCATTATTCACATAATAAACAATTTACCATTTAACTTTTTATCATTGAGAATAGGACCGAGGTTGGAGTATGATGACTTTAACCTATTTTTATTTTTTAACATAAAAATTTAGATGCCCAAGAACTTAGCTGACTCAATTTTTAGTTTTAATTTATGTTCTATTCCTAGGGATGCATATTACCCCCTAATTTAAAAATCCTCAATAACTGGCACTAACTAACTGAATCTTCATCAAACGCCAAATACTATTCTAAGTGTTTTAATTTGTTGCTGAAAACAGATGCACAGTCAGATCCTGATGAACTGGATTTAGAAAGTTCTTCCAAGTTACATCGTAGGAGGAACGGATTGTAGTTCACGCAGTTTGGCTACTGATTCCACGTGTGTAACTGCTATGGTGTATTCCCTCTAAGTGTGGGTCCATGTTAGAGCGGAGATACAAAAGCCAGAAACGGACTGTGCGGTTAAAGATCTCACAACCGGAAGGGACGGAGGGAAACCGACCGTGCGATCTGGTGCGATACCTGAAACTATGGCGCAGGCGCAGTAAGAAAGGGGACAGGCGCTTCTTGAAAGAGGGGAAAAGGAGCTGGGAATTAGAGAACAAAGCCGCCCCAACATCAGGTACGAGACAAAGACGGTACAAAGCGCGTGAAATAATTGGGTAAATTCTAGGTGGTGGGAAGGTTGAGGTGTGAGATGCAAGCAATTTGACAAGAAACTTGGTGAGAAAATAACTGCCAAGGGAGTAGAGGGCTTGGGGTGCCTTGGGCAAACCTCTCCTCCTGTAGGTGGTGGTGTGCAATAGAAGACTTTCCTCGGTGAAGGAAACCTTTCCTTTGTAGAGAGAGGACGGACGTTCTCCAATTACAAGAGCTGAAGGGTGGGAGCGCAGATGAAGTGACCGGGCTTATCCACTTTCTCTTCGTCAGAGATGTGATGCTTTGTCTTACCCACATCCTTAGCATTGCTTAGGGGAGACACGGTAAAAACAATTCAGGGAAAAATAGTTAACTGTACCATGAAAAAAAAATACTGCCTAAAATGGAGAGACATGTGTTGCTGTTTGGAGGAAGTTTGTACGCATAAGAATGCTTTTTTCCATATGAAGAGTAAATAACAGAGAGGAGAGCTAAGAAGCAGCTGGAACTTAAGAAAATAAAGATCTCTGCTCAGAATTGCTAGATAACTGGCCATCGTGTTTCTGTATCCGGGAAAATTTCAGGCAAGATGGGCAACCTTTCCAAGACAGTTTTCACCGGTGAAATAGGTGAAGCCTATTGCCAAGGTGATTTCATTGTCCCAACTACAGGAACAGAATTTATGCACAACAGACATCATTTGAGGACCACGGGAACAGGGGTAAGAGCAGTCCTGTGAAAACTATGGTGTTCAGTGATAGACCAAGAAGCCTGTTGGTCCAGTGTAACCTAGTATTGAACCCAGTATGAGAATCAGCATCTTCTATGCCATCATCATCCCTGACTGCATCACCATGAAGTCAATCCTAAGCATTTACATTCATTTGACCCCTACAACACCTTGAAGAATTGGGCACCATCACCATGTCTATCCGTGTGTGTGTGTGTGTGTGTGTGTGTGTGTTTTATTTTTTTATTTTATTTATTTATTTGACAGAGAGAGAGAGAGCGCGACAGCAGGAACACAAGCAGGGGGAGTGGGAGAGGGAGAAGCAGGCTTCCCGCCGAGCAGGGAGCCCGATGCGGGGCTCGATCCCAGGACCCTGGGATCATGACCTGAGCTGAAGGCAGATGCTTAACGACTGAGCCACCCAGGTGCCCCCTGTGTGTATTTTAACGTGGGCTCCATGCCCAGTGTGGAGCCCCATGAGGTGCTTGAACTCGTGACCCAGAGACCTGAGCCGAGATCAGGAGTCTGAAGCTTAACCGACTGAGCCACCCAGGTGCCCCTGGGATTAAGCTTTTGCTGCATGATTCTAAGGGATGGGATTAGGAGAATGAGAAGAAGTGCCAAGGAGACGCATTTGGACTCAACAGAAGAAAGATCTCCGCAACATTCTGTGCAGGCCCCATATAGCAGCCTCCCTGGAAGTTCCCCAGCTAAGACTAGGTTCTCACTGTGGGCAAGGAGGAAGAGTGGGCGGGTACCAACACTATCCTCGATGTTTTATGGGACAGAACTCACCTAGTCCTTCTGAGGATGCCGTCGAGCGGTTCTGTTACTATCATTGACACCTTACATAGCAGGGAAAGGAGGCCCTGTTGGGTAGGTAACTGGCCTCATGCCAAAAGCTAGTGTAGGGAGAAGCCAGGATGAAAGCCCACGCAGCCCGGCTCTGGAGTCAGCCTCCCCATGGAGATGCTTCAAGCATCGGAACATATGGTTGAACTAAGTGAGTTTTCCCTTCCCTTCTAACCTTGAAACTTGCTGATCCTATGCACTCAGCTGACTGACACATTCCTATAGAAATACACTGCATCTCCTTGATGTTACACTGTCTGTCACATTCGGAAACTCTGGGGGAAAAAAAAAACAAACCAAAAACCTCTGTGAAGGTCATGCATGGGCAGGTGCTATAATGTGAAAGGAATTGAAATCCTAATTTGAAGGAATGCTCCATTTGCATCTACATGCTGCTGTATGATTTATGACAGGGAGACTTTTCACTAAGATAGAAAGTTCTACAGTGTGAGTGATTTTTCATTTTCCAATCTCAACAGGAGCTTGGAAATCAAAATAAAAAATTAATCAACTTATTTCAACTTATATTAGAAAGTAATTTAAGATAATGTTTCCAGAGTTTTCTTATTTGACACACTAGTTGTCTTTTATTGTAATCACATTATAACAAATAAGTGAAGTCTCTAAAAAAATGACCATGCAGAAAAAAAAACCACATTAAAACCCCACAAAATTGTGGTCTGTTGGTGTGTGAAGTAGTTTGCTATCATGAGAATAACAGGTGCTAGAAGACCGCTTAGTAATTTCAGCTCCTCAGTATGGGAGGTTGTCATTGAGACACTTGATAAACCTTCCTGGCATTGGACCCTTGCTAAATAATGTTCAGAATTCTCTTTTTCTTTTTCCCCAATGACTGTGTATGGAAATATCACTAATAAAAGGGAACAGGGTCAGTAAAGTGTTACTTCTATAGATTACAACAAAATACAAAAATAATTCAAGACTGCAGTCATTATATGTATTTTTAAATTACTCTTCCAGCAGATTTTTATCTGAATAAATAGATATTTTGTCATTCTCATGGACTAGCATGTTTATCTCCCTTCTCTTGCAGTAGACCGAGAACACAGCGGTAGTTACTGGAATGAAGGCCATGAGATATCAGTGTGAAAGATAATGCACACCTGGCCCATCTAAATAGGTTGGGAAATTTCATTTCCACTATATAATAACTCCTAGAGAGTCAACTTTCTGTTTGAGATGAAAAGTCTCCCTGTCATAAATCATAAAGCTGCATGTAGATGCAAATGGAGCATTCCTTCAAATTAGAGTTTCCATTCCTTCTGTATGAAATAGAAGTTGTAGGATTTTATTTCCGTAGGTCAGCATAACTTGTTAGACTTCATTAAAATCAGTGCTAATAATGAACCCACTTATGTTTTTCCAAACGACACAGTTTTACGTGAATAAAATAGAGGTTTAATGAACAACTGACTGATACCTGATTTCAACCAGGTCTCTACAATACAAAGATGATTAAGTACTAAGTTGAGAAGAAGCCTGAATATGAAATTATGTCTATATTCACACAAGGGTTTGTATTCTTTCACTAGAAATTTCACAGTTCTGATCATTTTTTTCCCTATACATGAAAGATTTTCTCAAATTACTCTTCCTGATTTTTTTGCCCAGTTGACCAACAAGGTTATCAGGCAGTGGAATTTTTGGAGCTGGATACACTTACAGCTCAACTAAATTCTTAAGAGCTAAGTGGACATCCTAAAGAAGTCAGTCCAGAACCATGACAGACTATGGACTCTGAGAAACAAACTGAGGGTTCTAGAGGGGAGGGGGGTGGGGGGACCGGTTAGCCTGGTGATGGGTATTAAGGAGGGCACGTTCTGCATGGAGCACTGGGTGTTATACCCAAATAATGAATCATGGAACACTACATCAAAAACTAATGATGTAATGTATGGTGATTAACATAACATAATAAAATAAAACAAAATGTAAAAAAAAAATAAAATAAGTCAGTCCAGTACGTTAAGACACAGTTTGTGTGTGAGGGCTGTTGCCATTCCATATGCTAGTGTAGTTTCTAGAACATTTGAAAATTAGTCAAGCTATCTCACAAGATTTACCCTTCTTAAAATATCTGCTGGTGTGGAATTTGCCATGTTTGCAAATCTGGAAAAGTGGGGCTCTGTTTGTTCCTTTCCAAACTTCAGGTTAAATGGAAGGACAAGAAATTTCAAATTGGCTTACTTTCAGAAAAAAATCTGTTAAATACCTGAAACGTGTGGGTATACACTGGTGGCCAGAAAATTGCTAAACAGTTCCCGTTTTTTTTTTGTTTGTTTGGTGTTTTTTTTTGTTTGTTTGGTTTGGTTTTTTTGCATGTGGATAGGACTGTGACTTCACCTGCCTCAGTCCAATCTCAATCCCATTTTCAAAAGCAAGTATCCTGGGGCGCCTGGGTGGCTCAGATGGTTGAGCGTTTGCCTTTGGCTCAGGTCATGATCCCAGGGTCCTGGGATCGAGTCCCGCATGGGGCTCCCTGCTAGGCAGAGCCTCTGCCTCTCTCTCTCTCTGACTCTCATGAATAAATAAATAAAACATTAAAAATAAAGCAAGTCTCCTATTTTTCTGAAAATCCTCAATACTAATAAATAATGTAATGGAAATGACCAGCAATTATTCATTATAAATGCAACATGGAGACTATTCATTGTGGGCTTTCAAGTTCTTTTACAATATGTATAGTAGATGCCTGGAACCTTTGTGTGTGTGTGTGTGTGTGTGTGTGTGTGTGTGTGTGTGTGTGTACGCGCACATATACGTATATATGAGTGTTTGTGTGTTATATGCATACACATAACACTACCATATAAAAAAGACATCCCCATTTAAAGAATAGTGTTAGCAAATAAAAGCACTTAATTTACACTGAGAATGGGATCCTAACTCTACTGAAACAATTCCAACACGAAAAGGTGATTAACAGCCATGTATCAATAGTCATATTAATCCAAAATCCCTACTGCCAACTATTTTTTTTTTGCCAACAGTTTTATATTTGTCTCTCACAGTTTCCAGATGGATGGTGGCTGAGAGGACATTGTGTTTCCCTGTAGCAATTAGTTTTTTTCCTCAGGATAATTTTTCAACCGTCAGAAGGGTATGTGCTTAAGCAGAGATTCATTTTATCTTTCCATAGGACAGGAATGAGGGTTCTTTGGTTGTTGGCCATTTAGTCCAAAGGACCAGCTGGCAAACAAATCAAGATAATTTTGGTTTCTTTTCTTGGCATGTTGCCTGTATATTGCATGCAAAAGAGGTACTTTTTAAATTATGTTACTGAGCAGAAATCTTGGGTCCTAGCCTAGAAACTTATTAATGGTTATTGAGATATCAGATGACAACACGGTGCGTGGTTCGAGTTCCAAACGGCATCCGTTTCTCTTTCTTATGGTAGTGATCATTGTTTTCAAATCGATCTAAAGGCTCTGTCTTCCGCAGAAAGCAGACCTGAAAGTCAGAGTTTTTGTACAATTTCACGACGATACTTTTTGCCCAAATCTGTATAGTAGGAGAGTAGAAATTTAATGCCTTGTTAAAATGCCTTCCAAAGCTTCAGGAAAATGGGCATTTTAAGAATGAGGTTATTTTCAGAGCCTGGGCCACTGAAACAAACACATGTACAGTCCTTGAATTAGGGCTTTTTGTGGCTTAAATGGAAATGACCTTCCCATAAGTGTGGTGGTATATAAGAGCAGTCACCGTAATGGTGTCCAGAACCAGTCTTTTAGCCTCTTCTAAGACGGGTGCCTTCCCTGTAACCAACATTATCAGTTGTACTGACTTTCCGGGATAAATGTGAGTTTGATGATCATGCGCAAGAAGCAATTGGCCCACTTGCACATGGCATAGGGACATAGCACTTGTGGGCCTGCATAGACAATTTCTTTGAAACCCGAGAAAAACATCTTCATTGGCATGCATCAGGCATTGTGGTAAGCATTTATAAACATTTATTCACTTAATCCCCACAACAATCCCATATGTATTTTTTTTAAAGTCTACAAAATGTTAAACAACATGTCCAAGGTCCTCTAGCTATTAGGTGGTGGATCTGGGATTCAAATGTTCCTTGCCTTCCGAACCCCACCTCACAATCAATATGTTCTTTAGCTAATTGTTATAAATACCATCTACCAGGGCATGGGTAAATCTATAAATACCTGTCATAGATAGAAGAAATATAAAGTAATTGTGTATGTAAACTGATTTATTTCCATTTGTAATTTTCTTATAGTATATAGATATGTTACCAAGAGTTAGAGGAAAAGAAGCCATGAATCTTTTTGCCACTGCAGTAAAGAATTACAGGACAGCTAAAGGAAAGTAAAGCAGAGCAGAGTTTTCTTGAAGTACTCCTCCAAGGGAGGAGCCAGTCAAGGGGGGGCGGCCCAATGGCCCTGGAAACTCCAGAAGGTGGGCTTATGTCAATTTTTCTTGTGGGTGGGTCCTAGGGTCGCAACATTTGAGTGACAGGCCTGGATTGTATAATAATTAGTCAATCACCAGTGTCCTTTCCCCTGATGCATTTGAAATACCTGCAGGGGGGTAGGAAACCGCTACATTATTTCTGTTCTAGAGACATGGGTCAGATAAGGACAAGTGACTGCTTTCTGCCAAGTGTAACAAGCACAACAGACTTAACTCTTCCTCTGCTGGGATGTCATAACCGCAAACTGCTCGATGAGTGGAATGGGGTGGTCCCTGGGCGGTCCTCCGTTGGGGCTCTCATCAGGATGTCTAAGGTCCATCCTCCTGGTGCTCAAGCCTTCCAAACACCACCTCTCAATCAATATGTTTCTAGCTTCCTGCCTAGCGGGTATAAATGTAGCTATCCTATATAAAAGCATGATATAGCAGTAACGTGTGAGGGTGGATGTCAATTGCTTGATTTTCCCTTTATTGTTTCTAGAGCAGAGTTTGCAATTACTCACCATGTTGGGGAGACTTTGGTGCCCACTTTCTGGGAGACCATCCTGGCGTACTTGGAAAGGTCCCTGGGTGGAGAATTAGAGAGTCCTGTTTCAGGTTGTTGCTTTACTTTCTTCATAGAGGAAATGAGGGTCTTACATCTCAGGGCCATTCAAGTTCCCAAAGGGCCGATCCTAGGGAGGCGCTGAAGATCCCTAGCACCATGCTGTGGGTGGGAGAGGAAAGGAAATGGGCATCGACAGACATTTCAAGAAACATTACCATCTGCCATGACTCTTACAACAATTCAAAAAGAACAATAACAACCGCAAAATTCCTGATCAAAGCCGTGGCCGAATTTATGAATTTGATTTTCATGCAAATTCAGCTCTGAACATGAAGTGAGTCATGAAATGGAATTTGAAGGGGTCATGCTCGGTGCTCATGACTGACTGCAACATCCATCTGCCCCACTCCCTGCCCGCACCCCCATCCCCACACGGAAGAGATCATTCAGGCTGATGTGTGTCAGATGCTGTAAAATGGAGTTAATCATTTGAGAATAGAAAAATGAAGTTGTTTTTACGCTGATAATGAAACTCCTGTTTGTTTTAGAGATTCCCACCCCCATGGGGAACCTTAGGATATTGCAAAATCATAGCTATTAAAAACCACATATATAGATCTTAGGAATATGTTCGAATGCCTGTAGAAAAGTCTGTAGAGAAAATCAGTAAAAATTCTGATCTTCTGCTAAAAACATCATAAAAGTTTATGAAAAATGATAAAGAAAAGGACAAGAGAGAAGCTACATTAATAGAGAAATTTAACATCTTTTATTCCAGTAATAAAGATGACAAAGTAGGAAACATCTATAGTAAGTAGCTGTAATGTTATCTCTAACCTTAACATATGGAACTTTTAATGATTTAGGAAAACTGAGCTTTCAAGGGTAGTGAATGATTTATAAATTTTAAATGAACTTACTCAAATTAATAATTTTATAATTGCTCACTCAATTTTTATCCTCTATCCAAATGATTAGTTTTCTGTGTTTTCATATTGTCTAGGTAAATAGGACTCTCACATGGAAAGACCACAATCAGTGCTATAGTTTCTATTACTTGCTAAATTGTTATTTTATATTTTACCTTATATTTGTGATTGAGAAGCTTCAGGCATTATGTGTTCTGAAAGTTTATGACCATTTTGTCTTGTAAATTCAAAATCAATTTATTATTGTGTGTTATTACAGACTACGTCCTATTTACTGGCTTTGATAGTTTCCGCCCATGAATGCATGCTATTGTACTTCTCAAAAACAAACAAACATAAAAAAGACATATGTGTATGAGTAACTCCAAAGTTCTAACACTGAAATCAGTGTTCAAGCTCGTTCATGTCTAGGCACCTGAGAGAATAAATACCAGCCCCGAGCACTTGCAAAGTAATCTCATAAATACAAGGGGAGCATTCATGTTTTAAATATGATTTGCAAAGCATGGATTCCTATCGCTCCTCTGTGTTATTTTTCCCATTCAAACAGTATAGTGTTTCCGTTCCTGTCAACCCAGCAACCGGAATAGAACTTGTAATGTGTTTCTAGACTTTGTTTATGTTTTTTAATTTCTTTCCTTTACCATAGTTGTATTAACATTATTTAATCATAGGCCTGGATGTTTGCTTTTCTAACAACAGGATGTTATTCATTCCGAACACCCGCTTTTTGTGTTAGCCAAAGCTTTCCGAAATCACTCTAGTGTGTCAGTTGAATGTATAATTAGGCATTTTTCTAAATACACAATAATTACCCAGCAGAAAATTCTACCATTTCTATTTCTTAGTCTTAACATACCCAGGATGGTTAGTAACTCAAAAAAATAATAAATAAAGGAGCGACCCAAATACTCTTTACATGGTTTTTAAAGTACGTTTTATATTGAGGCATAACTTACATAAAGAAAAAGGCACAAACCCTAACTATACAGTTGAGTGAATTTTCACAATGTGAAGGCATACCCGTGGCTGCCATACAGCATTTCCGGTCTAACTCCTTACAGTGGTTACTAACCTAGGCGTAACCTCGATGCGGACTTCCACCACCATTTGTCAATTTTACTTCTTTCATTAGCATGCTAGGAATGAAACCATAAAGTAAGGGCTCTTTCATTTTGGGCTGGTTTTACCCAATATTGTGTTTGAGGTCTATCCGTGTTATTATGTAAGACACGGACTAATTTTTCTCCTTGCTCTAGAGTACTGCATCATAGAAATACATACATGAGAGAAAGACCCCTTCCAGCATCCATGGAGGAGGTTATTCATAGTGGGGCTTGAGCAGCTGACTGAGATACCTGCTCTACATATTAAGTTTGGGTCTATGGATGTGTGGGAATAGACTGGAATGAGGCACAGTACAGCTGGGCAGAGCAGGTGTAAGAAATGAGGACAGCTCGAATTAAGAATGTAGCGTTAGGCATCAATTATAAGGTTTTTCTGATTAGCTGGGTGTAGAAGCTGAGAGTAAGAGACTGCAAAGGCTTACTCTTTTTTTTCTTTTGTTTTTAAACAGCTTTATTGAGGTATAACTGATGTACAAAGCTATACGTGTTTAGTGTATACAGCTTGATGAGTTGGAGATGACTATATATTTCTGAAACCATCACCACAGTTGCTCAAAAACTGAATCAATGTCTTTTTTTTAATTTGAACAATCTATCTGGGTGAATGCAAATTCTTTTTACTGCGACCAGTATGAGAAGATCAGGAATGTCAGGGTGTCAGTCCTGGGCGTGTCACGTCTGAGCTGTCTGAGCATGGCCATATCCAATTGTTGAATAGGCATTTGGCTCAGTGAGCTTGGAGCTCATCAGGTTGGAAATGCAAACCAGGAGCTGGTGATAGATGGTTAGTATTCAAAACCATGGGAATGGTCACGATCGTCTAGGAATGGAATAGAGAGGGAAGAGAGAAGATGTTACACTGAGTCTTGAAAGAAATTAAGTATTTAAGAGATTGTATGAAAAGGGAAACTTGAAAGAGAGACATCAGTATTTCAGAGTTAAAGGAGGAACCATGGCTAGGGTGGCAACGCAAAAGCCAAGAGAGGAGGAATGTTGGAGGAGGAGAATGGGAGCAATGGAATCAAAGATTGGTGAGCTGTCTGGTAGCTTAAGGGTTAAAGAATGCCCATGGATTTTGCAGAATGAGTGTCTGAATCTGGCAGCCCGACTGGTGTGGGATATGAACACTGAGGAGCTGGAGACCATTGGGTATAGACTAAACTTTCGAGAAATTGCCAATAAAAGGGAGCGAAGGATAGGGTGGTAACTGGTGGGCGTGAGGTTCAAGGATTTCTTGTTGGGTTACAAATGACTGAGTGCCCTGGATGCTGACGGGAATGCCTCAGTGGAAAGAGATCCAAGATACTGCACAGAAAGACAGGTAACCCAAACCCTAAGAGAAATTACCCCCCAGCCTTCATCATCTAACGGAGCTCCAGAAGCAGCTTCCGAGTGGCTGGGCAGAGCTATAAGGTTGAATTTCCCCAAGGTATGCCTGAGAAGCTCCCCAAGGAAGCTCTTAATCACCTATGCTAAGAGGGCAGTCGACCCACATGCCAAGCATCTAAAACCCAGCTCCAGGAGAAGGAGGATGACCCCCGCCTCTGTCCCTCTTGTTGCGCATCTCCCATTACCTCGGGGAGGAGTAAATGCCTGGTGTCTCAGTCACCCAACGTAAACCAGGCCAGTAATGAACTTTTTTGAATACTGATCTTTCAGGTTGTATATTAGAGACAATTTATTTTAGCAACTTTTCTCTCACTGCCTAATCTGGGCGCCGTGTTCCTCCTCTGTGTGGTGTATGGTAAAAGACTGGTTCTTATCTGTATTCCCCTCTGGACTGGAAGAGGGCCCAGAGACAAAGTGCTGTGTTTTCTTCTTCCACTTATCCAATATTGATTTAACAAGTATTTATTAGACATATCTTTAAATTCTTAGGGCACTTAGTAATGGCTGACCCACAGAGGGCTCTACAAGTAAATTTGTTGAATGAATGGATGCATGCACACGTGAATGAATGAAGTACACTAGAAGCAGTAATCAGAGTTGTGTTTGGTGGTAATTATGTCTGGAGTGCATTTTTTATTACCTTGAACTTTGATACTCATACGCTGTGAACAATGTTTTATCATATAATTACTTTAGAAAATATCCACCCTTTGCAAAAGTTTGAATCCGTAAGGGAATTATACGAATGTTTAAAACATCATCTTCTATTTATTTAGAAATCTTTCAAACATTTAAATGCATTGCTTTATGCAATAAACTAGTTTTCCCCAAGCTTGCGTGATAATGCCAGGATACGCAGCATGTAAGGATAATTCTAAGAGGTGTTTCATTTTCTAATATCCATTAAAAAGAAAATTTCAGGGACCAACTAAGGCTTCCACCAAACGTGGGCTAGAATGGAGAAACTTCTTACGCCCTAACCAAAGGTCCAACTACAATTGCTCAAGAACTTATTTGCTGTTGTGTGTATAGACACCACTCAAGATGGTCCCAAAATACTCCAATTAAGAACCTTAGAAAGTGTATTTCCTATTTTCTGGCATTAGGGTACAATGGTGTCTAACCACAAACTCCAAAGGTAGATGTCTGGAGTCTTACATTTATTTTATAAGCAATGTATGCAAATATATTGGAGCTGAACTAGATTTACTGATATCCTCCTTTCTCCTTCTTAAGTGAAACTACCACACAACCCCCCACCCCAGCCAGTCCTCCCACATCCAATCTCAGAAGATGGTATGGTCCAAGCGGGTGGTAGGGTTGGTTACATTGTGAGACATTTTCCCCTGAACTTCATCTCAGATTGTGTGTGGTGTGAGAACAGAAACCATGTTGAATTCATGCTTTCTACCCAGAATTAAGAGTAACATCTGGTTTTGAGGAAGAGCACGATATTTTTGTTAATTGAAAGGAGAAATCTATGAAATTCTCCCAGCATCAGAACATGAGCTATAGATGGTTGAGGTAATGACTCAGCCCAGAATCCTCACCAAGGCCTGTTGCCACATGTGTTTTATAACAGGCGTTCCATGGAAAGAGACAGTAGGGAATTTGAACATGTACCCCTGGCCAAGGGGACTGCTGGTTTCCAGTTCGGCGTGTAAGGAGCTTGGAAGTCACCAGGGTGTACTAACAGCAGGTAAAACGCTCAACAGCGTGAGAATCAGCAGCTCATCTTGGATTCGTGAGAGAGGGGAGGGCACAGGGCAAGACTGGAGAGGCCGGCAGGCAAACACAGGGAGTAGCAGCTTCCCCGAGCAGGGATCAGGAGTGGAGTCCTGGCAGGAACCAGAGCTGGGGCAGGGGACTGCACTGAGAGCAATTGCCCCACAAGTCAGAGTTAGAAATTCCAGGGGGGCCCAGTTGTGAGGGCATTCCCCCCAATATTGGGAGATTGTACCTTCAGGAGCTCGACCAGGTATCCACATCCCCTCCGGCTTCCGGTATGCGGAGGGCAAAAGGAACCGCTTAAAATCACACCAAGCAGCATTCTCTACAGGAGCCAAATTATGGAAACAGCCCAAGTGTCCACCGCCTGAGGAATGGATAAAGAAGATGTGGTGTACACATACAGTGGAATATTACCCAGCCATTAAAAGAATGAAATCTCGCCGTTTGCAACAACATGGTTGGGTCTAGAGAGTATCATGCTGAGAGAAAAGGTCAGAGAAAAACAAATACCATAGGTCACTCATGTGGAATTTAAGAAACCAAACAAACGTGGGGCAGAGGGGGGAGAGAGGCAAAGCAAGAAACAGTCTTAACTATAGAGCGAAACTGCTTGTTACCAGAGGGGAGGTGGGTGGGTGGGGGGGATGGGGATTAAGGGGTGCACTTGTCGTCATGAGCACCGGATGATGTATGGAAGTGTTGAATCACTCTATTATACACCTGAAACTAACACCACCCTCTATGTTAACTAACTGGAATTTAAATAAAAACTTAAAAAAAAAAAACAAAAAACCCAACTTACCGCACCAGAGCGCTTTGTTCTTAAGGAGGCCTGTCTACAGGAGAAACTACTTAACCAGAGCCCCCCAGACCTGTGGAAGGGAGGTAACCAACGCTAGCTTCCATGGGGGAGAAGGGAAATGGCTAAGTCCAGCCCCCTCTGGCCATCCTGCCCCACCAGGGCAGGGAGGGAAAACTGAATGAGGGAGGGTCACACAGGCTGAAGGCACAGGCCCCCTCAGAGACAGAGACCCATCACAGGCTATAGGACACTGTCCTCCACCCACACCTCATGGCCACACTGCTCAAAACCTATTTACAGCATTTCCCTTTCCCCAGTGCCTGGTGTCTGGCTATGACCAATGACAAGGCGTGCCAAAAGGCAAGGAGCGCGATTTGGAAGACAGAGCCAGCGTGAGACCCGGACAGAGCAAGGATGTTGTGATGATCAGGCTGGGAATTTTAACACAGCTGTGAAGGAAAGCAGGGTGAAGAGTTGGTGCAAAAATCCAGTGACAGATGGTGGCAGGCCGAGAAGCTAATGGTGGAGGTGCCGAGAAGCGGTTGGGTTCAGAACAATATTTTGATGGTACAGCTGAGCAGTTTTATTGATGGATTGGCTGTAATTTGTGACAAAAACAAAGAAGAACTGGGATAATTCCACGTTTCTGACCAGAGCAATCAAAGGATGGCAATGGCCATTTATTAAAATGGGGACACAGTGCAAGAAATCGGGTTTTGTGTGAAGGGGACAGAAGTTTTACCTTTATCTGAGCTTTATCACCTCAATAACTAAGTAGGTAGTCTTAACTCTTCGTTTCATTTCATGTGTGCGTTTTTCAAAATATCCTCGCAAAGCCTGCTTAGGAGAAGATGGTCTCTGCCCATCTTTGGAGGGGCGAACGCCAAGAAGCACACGTGCGCCCCGACCCAGCAACAAAAAGCAGAGAGGTTCTAGCTTCCACTTCACATGATGGAGGACTCCTCCCCTGATTTGATTTTTGACATCCACGCCGTGGTGCTTGGTATGTCCTGTTGTTCAGAGTCTTCCAATTTATGACATTAAAGCGTGACGAGATGAAGAAGTGCCCAAAATACACATTCCACTTCCTTTGCGTTTTTCCCTTGGCTCGAGTTTTCGAAGGGCAAACAACGGAGCTGCATGTAAGCACCTGCATTCTGGTTGCTGAGCCAAAAGACCGGAGACAAAGGAGAGCAAATTTGAGGAGAGAGAGCTCTGGCTCCAGCTGGTTCCACGGGGACCGGGTTAGGGCCCCTGGCCACCCCAAAGGTCAGGCCTGTGGGGGAAAGTGTGGTTCCCTCCAGTCTCCTGTAAGGACTCCCAGAATGCGTGCCCAGGCATTCTGACAATTCACCCCACATGTTGCCCCTTGCGTGAAGAGACAGAAGAAGGCCAAATCAGACCAGAAGATGGTCCCTGGAAAACCTCTGACCCAGTCTGTTTTATTCTTCCCATTGGGATTTCACCCTATATCCACCAATTACAGTTGTTTGTGATGATCTGGAATCACTAGACTGTGAAAGACAAAGTGGGAATGTTGTCATTTAGTGCCTTGGGTCTAGATAATAGATTTTTTTTTAAAATTCCAGTATGAATCCTTTATTTAAAGCTATGTGTGTAATCCTGAGAATCCTAGAAATTTTTAAAAAACGGTTAAAATAGGTGAGGGCAGGAAATGACTGGTTAGAAGAGTTTTGCTTTTCGTGACTTAGCACGATTCATTCTTTGGATGTGCATGGATTGCTTTGATGGTCTATATTTTTAAGTAAAGCAAAAGGGACTTTCTAAGATTTGATAATTGCAATTAAATGAGTACCCTAAGCAAATGCATAGCTACTTACAGGCATTGCTCCCTATAAGTCGGGAATATAATGAGATCCTCTCCTACTGAGTGTCAGAAGACCATTAACAACTGCAGAAAGACCTACGTGGCCCCCTTTAATGGAAATGTCTATATGCAATTATCTGCTGTTCCTTGATCTTTCTTTCTTAGAGGCTGAACTAAGACTAATAGGTCAATAAATGCCTGTAGATTGAAAAAATCGAAAGGTTCTGAAATTCAGATTCAATCCTCATTAGAAACACATTGAAAGAGGGCCAGTTTAATTTGGGGAAGCTCAGGAAATTTTTGTTAAATTTAAATCACAGTTTATTTTCATAAGCTGATGTGTTTAAAACCATGCTGTGTTCAATACACCAGCATCTTTTCCACTAAAAATATGAATTTCAAATTTCTGTGTCAACCCTACTGCCAGGCTTCCTGTCTGCTGTTATGCACCCAGAAGGGCTATTTCTAAAGGGATCCGTAGGGATATTTCTTAATAGAAATGATTACACAGAGTCCGAACACCTTTCTTAAATTTGTGGCAGGCCCCCTTGTGTGATTCCTGGAGGTGGGCAGGGATCCATCTGCCAAGGTGCAAGCCTCTTGTGGTTGTTAGGACATGGGCATGGAGCACTGGGCCATATGGATTATATGCTCCCATGTAGGATCTCAGGGAGAGAGACAACTACAGGGACAGTGGAAACGTGGACATCATTAATTATTCAGTGGGGGTGTGTGTCTGAATCCAGGAAGTGGTCTTCAGTGCACTGCCCACTGCCTGTCCCCTCTCTCAGTTCTCGCCACCTCACTAAGCCTTATTCTCCTACCGTTTGTAGGCTTCTATAGGCTTTAGATGTCCTCCTAGTGCATTCTTTTTCTGCTTACGTTATCCTAAGTTGTTTTCTGTTGCATGCAACCAACAAGCGTCAGCAGTGAAATGACATACTGTTGAGACGCTAGAGTGAAATAGACATATGTGCGTGTGGGCTGATGATCAGGAAATGGACCTTAACAATATTGCTACCATTTGTGTTTTGCAGGGTAAGTAAGAGGGGTCTGAGAGCAAAAAAAAAAAGGGGGGGGGCTAAAAATTACATGTGAAAGGACATTACTACTTATGTTTAAAGGAACTAGGAAGCACTTGAAGGTCCTCCATCCCCTCCATAGCTTCGGGTATGGTATACCAGCGTTATGGAGTATGGAGGAGATGGGTTCTCTGCCTGCGAGAAACATGAGGGTCGAGAATGACTTCGCTTGCTTCTCCCTTTTTACTGTTGAAGGATGTAATGACACAGAGTGGCCTTGACCAATAGAAATATAAAGTGAGCTACGTATGTCATGTAAACATTTCTAGTAACCACATTTAAATTGGAAAGAATCAAGTGAGATTGTCTTTAATAATTTATTTAATCTAAGACATCCAAAGTGGTATTTCGATATGTAATAAATATTTTTAAAATATTGATGAGGGGCGCCTGGGTGGCTCAGTGGGCTAAGATTCCAACACTTGGTTTTGGCTCAGGTCATGATCTCAGGGTCCTGGGATTGAGCCTCCGTGTCGGGGCTCCACGCTCAGTGGGGAGTCTCCTTGAAGATTCTCTCTCCCCCTGCCCCTCCCCTTGCACTCTCTCTCTTTCAAATGAATAAATCTTTAAAAAATATTGATGATATTTTCCATTTAAAAAGTCATATTGGGGTGCCTGGGTGGCTCAGCCAGTTGAGTGTCTAACTCCTGATCTCAGCTCAGGTCTTCATCTCAGGGTTATGAGTTCAAGCCCCACGTTGGGCTCCATGCTGAGCATGAAGCCTACTTAAAGAAAGAAACATTGTTTAAAAATCATATTAAAGGGTCCACATTCAGTGTGTGTTTTCCATTTATAGCACATCTTAATTTGGATCAGCCACATTTCATAACCTTAATAGCAACATGCAGCTACAGGCCACCATGTGAGACAGCAGACATAGAGCCACCAAGGGGAATAACAAGCCTGCCTTCTTTCAGCTACTCTTAATTTTCATGCCTTAAGAAATAGATATTTGGCTAACGGAAAAAAAATCACTCAGTGGATTTTCAAAGCTCCTCAAACCACCAGTGCAGAAAAGGTTGTGTAGAGCCTTTTACTGTAAATGAACACCTGTGGGGGGCACCTGGGTGGCTCAGTCAGTTAAACATCCAACTCTTGGTTTCAGCTCAGGCCCTGATTTCAGGGTTATTAGGTCAAGCTCTGCATCAGATTCCATGCTCAGTGTAGAGTCTGCTTGAGATTCTCTCTCTCTTCTACCTCTGCCTCTCCCACTTGTACTCTCTCTCTCTAAAATAAGTAAATAAATCTTTAAAAAATTAATAAATGAACACTTGCAGCTCTGAGGAATGTGGATTCATGACTCCATCAACATTCTCTGCCTCGATTCCAGCCATGGCCTACAAAGGAGCCCCATTATTTACATTTCCTGGAGATTCTTCTTTCCCTTGGGCAAACCAATGACTTTTACTATTTTCATTTTTTCCTTCGCCTATCGTTTGTAGTGGTGGAGAGATGGGGAAAGTCTGAATGGAAATGTTTGGGTAAAATTCTATGATATGATTTAATCATTCACTCTTTGGAAATGACCAAAGAGACATGTGTATTCATGTAACATCTATAAATGTACTATCTGTGGCCAAAGCTCCGAAGACCGTGCAGACCATGGGGATGAACAGATTCATGATTGGAGAGAAACCTAATGAAAGTTTGCTCACCGATCTATTGCAGTTGCATTGGCAGAAGACCTTCTGTTACAAATGACAGCTGTGTAGATAACTCCTGGAGCTTTGCATTTACTTGGTTATATATGTGTAAAATACGTGCATTTTGGATTGTCTGTGACCACTGGGGAGCTAAATTTTCGTCCAGACTATTCAGTGCAGAGTACTACAGGGTAAATGACAGATCCTGTCATTGCCTCGGTCAATGGCTGTGTCTGTCTGTACTCTGCTTCTTCTCTCCTCATCAATGCATGGATGTCAGGAGATAGAAGTGCGTGGATACAAAGACCTGAGTATGAGCAGGTGTAAAAACATGCCTATTAGATGTTGTAAGAAAGGTTTAGGGTTTAATAAATAGACACCAATTTGGGGAAATAAATGCACAAAGTGTATATGAGATACATGTTTTAAGGAAGCACCTTTTATTTTTTAAAAGAAGTTTTAGTCCCTGAAAAATTTTTTCAGTCAGGGCGCCTGGGAGGCTCAGTTGGTTAAGCGTCTGCCTTTGGCTCAGGTCACGATCCCAGGGTCCTGGAATCAAGCCCCGCATCGGGCTCCTTGCACAGCGGAGACTCTGCTTCTCTCTTTCTCTCTGCCCCTCCCCCCTGCTCATGTTCTCTCTCTCTCTCTCTCTCTCACACACACACACACACACACACACACACACACACACACACACACAC
>NW_027397108.1:1165582-1165979 GCF_003265705.2 Callorhinus ursinus
CACACACACACACACACACACACACACACACACACACACACACACACTGTCTCTCTAATATTTTAAGGTTGTATTTTATTTGACAGAGCAAGGCAGCACAAGCACATGGGGCTTGATCCCAGGACGCTGAGATCATGACCTGAGCTGAAGGCAAATGCTTAACCCATTGAGCCAACCAGGAGCCCCTCTCTCAAATAAATATATAAAAATCTTAAAATTTTTTTCAGTCATATTGAACTATACCTAATGTACAAAAAAATGCGCATATATAATGCATACATTTTGACAGGTGTGGATATATGCATACGCCCATGATATCATCCCCACAATCAAGGCAGGAAACATGTCCATCACCTCCAAAAGATTTCTTGTCTCAGTTTGCCGCCTTCTTTTCTCT
>NW_027397108.1:1165989-1198285 GCF_003265705.2 Callorhinus ursinus
TGTGTGTGTGTGTGTGTGTGTGTGTGTGTGTGTGTGTGTGTTAAGAACACTTCACATAAGATCTAACCTCTTCCTAATATGTTATCTGTTGCTGCATGTATTCCTTCCACAAATACTAAGTGCCAAATTTGTTTCAGGCTTGAATCAAACATGCAGTATGCTGAAAATAAGCCTCACACAATTCCTACCTCTAGGAAAGCAAAATGTGCCCATTAGCTAGGCATTTGAAATCCATAAAATCTGAGGCATAATATGAGTTGTACTGCATAGTGTAGCCTTTCTTCAAAGGCTTTGGAAAGGATTTAAAGAACTTAGTTGGCATAATGATGTGTGTGTGTATAGGAAATATGAGTCTACAGGTGAAAATGAAGGGGAAGAACAGTTGAGGGTGAGTGGTGGTGAGACCGGAAGAAGCTGATACGTTCAAAAGGTGGGAGATAGTGGTGCCTGTCCCTGGTTCAGGCACAGTTCTCCTGAAAAGAAGCAGGAGGATTTTGGAAATGTTTGGGATGTGAACTGGCCTGACTTGGTGATTAGATATTGCTGAGGTAAAGGGAGAAGAAAGAGATGAAATCTCTTCACAGCAAATTAAATACTGTGTGTACTTAAATTATATAACTATATGTAATTATATAAGTATATATATGCACATATGTAGATATAAATATACATAAATTATATAACTATTCAGATACAGTCTTGAAATTTCCTAGGGAGGCAAGCTCCCACTTGTCAGTCAGGATTTCACATAGGTAGCATCCTAATGAGTCAACAGATGTCACTGTGTTATGATTTAGTATTTAATGAAGTGACAGGAGACAGCAGGTTATAGTAAGAAACTTTTCTCAGCCTTCCCAAGTAAAAAGTTGATTTTGAAACCTGGTGTATTAGCTAGCTATTGCTTAAAACAACATACATTGATGATCTCACATTTTCTGTGTCCTGAGTCCAGGAATGACCTGTTTGGATCCTCCTGCCAGTGGCTAACAAAGGTGCAATCAGTCCCGTCAGCCAGGGTGTTGGTTTGATCCGAGGTTCAACTGGGGAAGGATCCCGTTTGGAGCTCATGGGGTTGTTGGCAGAATTCAGTCCCTTTGCAAGCTATTGGGTTGAGGAGTACAAATTTTTTTTTTCTTTTTCTGGCTTGTGGACAGAAGGTGCCCTCAGGTGCTTGTCACATTGTCCTCTCCATAGGCCAGCTCACAACATGGCAGCTGGCTTCTTCAAAGGCAGCAAAGGAGAAAATGTCTCTGAGCAAGACAACTGTTACAATCTTATGTAACGTAATCACATCTAGCCTGTCATTGTTGCTGCTTCCTATGGGTTAGAAGGAAGTCACAGGTCTGGCCCACACTCAAGGAGAGGAGATGACACAGGAGTACTGGGAGGGGAGGATCATGGGATAACACAGATGAATGCAATCTCCATGAGCCCTTAGGTTGTTACTCCTATCTTACCCTCAAGCATTTAAAGGATAAAGTAATACCTAAAGTGAAACAATGGTATCTTACAAACATATCTTTTTTGTGTTTGACTGTCTTACGTGTTTCTTTTCAATATATCAAAAGTTTTGTTTGCAAACTTCAGCTAAGTAATTATCCAAAACTAGTTGACTCATAGAAAATAGAACATTATCTTCCAAAGCAGTGAAAATTATGCCACTGAAGCTCTGGGGATGTCATTGTGAGCAAAGAAAATAGAAGCTTACAGGGGAAAAAAATGTGTCTTAGTAATAGGGTTTCCAGTAATTCAATTCAACTTCTTGAAGCCTCTCCCTATTCTGATATACTTTGGTGTAATCCCTGATGACTATTCTGTATGTGCAGTAACACAAACAGACATCAATTTGGCACAATTTGAGTACTGACTGGCAATAAATTTATAGAGCAGATCACAGAGCTGTTCTTATTATTGGTTCATCTTTTCTACCAAGCCTTATTGAGCAGGATGAGAGGGAAATATTAACTCCTCATATTTCTAATATCACAGTCGCATCAGCAATGAATGTAGATATGTTTGGTTTCACGCGTTTGGTCATTCATAAAATTCACCTCTAGCAACCATGTCAAAACCCAGCTAGTAAATGTGGAGCATATTTAGTCTTGTGTGTGTTATCCATTTCTCATTCATTATTGGCCATGTCCTTGGCTATCTAAGACTCCGTTACAGCAGGTAAGCAGACTTCAGTTTTAATTCCTCTTTCCTCTGCTTGATTTTAGTTAGGTAGAGGTAGCTACTGTCGAGCGTTCTGATAGTTATTTAGCTCAGAATCCAAAGAGTTTAAAAATCCGTACTGAGCAGAGCAAAGACATACAGCTGGATCTCTAATGGGAGAGGAGGCCTGTATTCATCCAATTTTAGTGATCACCATCTCTTTACACCTCTGAACAAAAGAATACTCTCAACTGAGGGCACAGATCCATGCACAGGTATATAAATACTAGTCATTTTTTTTTAACTTAGGTTTCCAAGAGCCTATTCTATTGCCCTTGCTATTCTTCGTGCATTCAATGGCCTTCCCATATACCTGGGACTATCAGGCTTAAGTATACTAGACATTACTTTAGCTAACTTCCATTTACCCGTGTCCTAGAGCAAGCTGGATTCTCCCTTGTTTTTGCACCACCTGTTGACTTGGACCCCGGAGCTCTTCCTTTTGCCTGCCCTCACCTTTCCATTTACACCAGCTGAGCCTCATGTTTGTCAAGAATCAGTTATGTTCCTTTCAAAACTGTATTTGCCACTTTAGTTGTTACTCTCATTACGTGTTGTAATTAAATACCAAAAAAAAAAAAAAGTACTGAAATAGAAGCTGAAAGTAGAAGTCGTCAGTGGTTCAAATGAAACTAAATTAAAGGCTTTAGAAAGTCTTGGTAAAGAAGAGTAGCTTTAAAATAGCTGCCAAGAATCCAGAGAGGGAGACAAACCATAAGACTCTTAATCATAGGAAACAAACTGAGGGTTGCTGGAGGGGAGGGAGGTGGGGGGATGGGGTAACTGGGTGATGGGCATTAAGGAGGGCACATGATAGAATGAGCACTGGGTGTTATATAAGACTGATGAATCACTGAACTGTAGCTCTGAAACTAATAATACACTATATGTTAATTAATTGAATTTAAATTTAAAAAACCCCAGATTAAAAAAAAATAGCTGTCAAATTAGCTGTTGATGAGGTAACTGTAAAAGACTGGGGAAATATTTAGACAAATTCTGCCCTTGGAATGATCCAAAAAATGTCTTTCTCGCTCAGTTTGAAATAACCTAAAAGTAGGACTTTTAAAAGCTGCATTAGGGTTGTAGATTATGAGAAAATCACACAGGACAGTGTGCGGGCTGCCTTCCTGGAAAGGACTCCTTTCTCTTGCCAAACATTAGGAATAAATACACATCTACTTAGGAGTTTTAAGTTAAAAATGTTACCATTGTTATGACTCAGTTGTTAGTTACCCTTTTTATTGACCTATGTAATTCACACACCAAAAAGTCACCTTTAAAGTATTGAATTTAGTGGTTTTCAGTAGACTTACAAATCCATCACCCATCACTACTAATCCTAGAACTTTTTCATCATCCCCAAAAGAAACCCCATACCTGTTAGTACACCCTTTCATTCCTCTCCTGTCAGATTCCAGTAACCACTAATCTCCTTTCTGTCTCAAAGGGTTTGTTATATTTTGGGCATACCATATAAATGGAATCATACATATGTAACCTCTTACGGCTGGCTTCTTTCACTTAGCATAATGTTTTCAAGGTTCATCCACCTTGTCCTATAAATCAATACTTTACTCTTTTTTGTGTGTGAATAATGCTTCATTTTATGGATATGCCAAATTTTGTTTATCCAGTTATCAGCAAGTGGACATTTAAGGTTTTCTACTGTTTTGACTATTACAGACCATACTGCTATGAACTTCTGTGTACAGTTTTTTGTGTGGCCGTATATTTTCAATTCTCTTGGGTGTATACCTACAGATAGAATTGCTGAGTCATATGGCAACTCTTTCACTGTCCAAAGTACTACCATACTGTTTTCCAAAGCGGACAATACACCCTTTTACATCACCAGCAATGTATCAAAATTCTAATTTCTCCATGGTTTTGTCAACATTTATTACTTTCTTTCTTTTTTATTATAACCATCTTAAAGTAGTATGCCCTTGTGGTTTTAATTTGCATTTTGCAAATGATTTTAAGGATCTTTCCACATGTTTTTTTGGCCACATGTATGTCTTCTTTGGTGAAATTTCCATTGAAATCCTTTGCCTATTTTTTATTATTATCCCACTTTGTGGGGTGTCTTCATTTTCTTGATAGTGTCCTTTAAGTCACAAAAAATGTTCATGTTGAAGTCCAACTCTTTGTTTGTTGGTGCTTTTGGTGTCATATCGAAGGGAATCACTGCTGAGTATGAGGTTACCAGTATATACAAGTATATTTTCTTTGGAGAGTTTACAGCTTTTGTACTTATGTTTAGTTTTGTCATTTTTAAGTTAACTTTTGTATATGGTATGAGGTAGAGACCAAAAATCATTTTTTTAAAGAAATTTTTTTTAAAGATTCTATTTACTTGTCAGAGAGAGAGAGAGAGAGAGCACAAGCAGGGGGAGCAGCAGGCAGAGGGAAAAGCAGGCTCTCCTCTGAGCCTGGACCCCTGGGATCATGACCTGAGCTGAAGGCAAACACTTAGCCGACTGAGCCACCCAGGTGTCCCCCAAGATCATTTTTTGTATGTGGTACCTACTTGTCCCAGTAACCATCTGTTGAAAAGATTCTTCTTTCCCAATTGAAGCATCTTGGCATCCTTGTTAAAATGTATGAGTTTATTTAGGGCTCTGAATTTTACTCCATTGATCATGTGTCTATCAGTATGTTGGCCCTGCCAGAATCATGATTACTATAACTTTGTAATAAGTCTAGAAATTGGGAAGTGTCAGTCCTCCAACTTTGTTCTTAATTTTTAAGATTATTTTGGCAAGGTTTGGTCTCTTGCATTTCCATTTAAATTTTAGGATTACCTTAGTTCACACAAAGAGCAATTGAGATTTTTGGTAGTGATGGTCCTGAGTATGTAGAGTATTTGGGGAATATTGTCATTATAACAATATTAAGTCTTTCAATCCATAAACATGGGGTGTCTTTTATTACATTTATTTACATATTCTTTAATTTCTCTCTACAATGTTTTGTAGTTTTCAGTATACACATCTTCCACTTTTTTTTTTAAAGATTTTATTTATTTGAGAGGGAGAGAAAGAGCAAGAGCACGAGCAGGGGGAGGGGGAGAGGGAGAAGCAGACTCCCTGTGGAGCAGGAAGCCCAATGTGGCGGTCACTCCCAGGACCCTGGGTTCAAGACCTGAGCCGAAGGCAGATGCTTAACCTACTGAGCCACCCAGGCGCCCCACACATCTACCACTTTTTAGTTAAATGTATTTGTTATTGTTTTTGTGCCATTGAAAATGGAGTCAATTTCTTAAATTCATGAATGTTCAGATTATTTATTGCCAGCCTATAGAAATACAACTGATTTTTATATATTGATCTTGTAACCTCCAAACATACTGAACTCATTTATTGGCTCTATTTTAAAAATGGATTTCTTAGAAATTTCTCTGTATAAAATTATGTCATCTGCCAATAGAGATGGTTTCATTCTTCCTTTCCGAAGTGATCGCCTTTTGTTTCTTTTTCTTTTCTACTCACCCTAGCTACTCCTGTAATACAATGTTGAATGTAAGCTGTGAGAGCGGACATTCTTGTCTCGCTCGTGATCTTATGGGGAAACCTTTCAACATTCATTATTAAGAATGATTTTAGCTTTAAGCTTTTCATAGATGTCCTTCATCAGGTCCCTTTCTATTGTAAGTTTGCTAATAATCTTTTTTTCTTAATCATGAAAAGGTTGGAGTTTGTACCTTAAGAAACCATTTCCTTGCTCTTTATTTCTTCCTTTGGATTCAAATTACTCTCTAGCCAATTTTTCACTTCAGCCTGAAGAAGTCCTTTTACTGTTTCCGGTTAAGAAGATCTGATCATGACTTTTATAATTATTCTGCTTATTTATTCATCTGTGGAAGAACTCAGGACAACGATCCTGTAAGATTTTCCACAGATTGGACCTTATTTTTTATCTAGTCATGGTGTGGTTCAGCATGTTCTTCTGTCTTCTGAAGTTCTTTGAATATTTGGTGCAGGACCTAAGGCTTCATCAGACCCAAGTTTCATTCCTTTGGAAAAATTTTGCAGGTGGTGTTTTGTTTTTTATTCAGGAGACATGTGACATTTACATTCTTACTCTTTGTTATGTTAGCAGTCGTTTATGCTCAATGATTGGATTCATTAATTAATTTTTGCAAATGGTGGCATTTTAATTGTCCGTTCTTTTAAATATTAATTTGCTGGAATATTTTTATAAAGATACACTTCCCATGATTTACTCTTTGACTCCCAGTGGTACAGTTCATACAGATAAAGCAGAATAAATGCTTGCTTCTTTATCTTTACTCAGCCACTTTTCAAGAAAATGACTTGTTTTCTATCATTCTCCAAAGATGACCAATTTGTTTTCGTTTGTTGTTTTGTTTTATTTTGTTTATTGCTGTTATTTTTTCCCCCAGCACTCTTTTAGGAATTAGAGCTGTAAAGTTGAACACAAAGCATCTGCTTTAAAACCGTCCCAGTTTACCTCCAGATTAAGCCACATTAAAAAGCTATTTAGATAAAGCATAAATGAACAATGGGATATTCTCTTTGTATGAAAATTTCTATCTTACCCATCTTTGGGACCCAAAATCACTGAACAGTTTCAATAAGCAAGAGCATTTCTATGTATTAGAAAGGAATGAGATATAGAACTAGCAGGAGAACAGGTAGTAAACAAAAAAATCTTATTTGTAAATACATAAGATCCAAATGTAAATGTTTTGAAGGAGTAGAATGTGATGTAATGCATAAGTTTAATAAAGAATACCTCATTGACACAGAATGGTGAGTTGGAAGAAGCAATTTTTAAATTAAGACTGGAAGAATGAGTAGGAGCCAGGCAAGCAGAGATGAGGGAACAAAATTTCAGGCCCAGAAAGCAACATGAGTTGGAAGAACTGAGGCATGAAATAACTTGGCATAATTGAGGAAAAGACAGGAGGCTTTACCTCAGAATGACAATTAACTTAACCTGGGAAACACCAGGTACAAGTTGAAATGCAATTAATAACATTATTTCTTTCCAGTTTACAAAGCATTTTTTTCCTGTGTACAAACCTACTATTGATAATAAAAGAAAGGAAAATATGACATTAACAAATTCTTAATATAATACATTTTGGTGAAACTGTTCCATCTGATATTAGATTTATAGCAAATTTCCAAATTACTATGCACAAAGATACATTTGCTAGACTATTAGAAAGTTGAAGCTTTCCTTCAGATTCTTCTCAAATAGTATCAACCACTGATAGTTAGGAACTAGTTCATGCGTTGAAGATAGGGTCTCTTGTCTTCTTGGTACTCCCAAGACAGAAAAAATGAATTATTTTTTTCTATCCAATCTCTCTGATATATTGTCTGCTTCTCTTTCCAATCAGATTTTTACAGTTAATGAGTTTAGACAAATATATACATTCATAAAATAATCGCAATAAAAATATAGAACATTTCTCTCACCCTAAAATATATTTTTATGCCCTTTAAAAGTCATCCCCTTCAACTCCTGACCCCGGGCAAGCACTGACCTCCCTGCTGTTGCTATAGGTTTGCTTCTGTTATTCTACATTTTATAAACAGAATCCTAAAATGTGGGCTTTTTTTCGTGTGCCTTTTTTCCAACATGATGCTTTTGAAATTGATCCATGTTACTGTGTGGCTCAGTAGCCCATTTATTTTTATTACTAAACAGTCTTCTGTTCCATGGATAAACCATAATTTGTTCATTCATTTACCCGTGGAAGCACATTTGGAGTATTGCCAGTTTGGGTCTATTATGAATAAGGCTGCCATGAACAATGGTGTAGAAGTCTTTGTGTGGCCATAAGGTTTCATTTTTATTGGGTAAGTCTTTGGAGATAAAACTGCTGAGGCACAGAGTAAGTGTATGTAAAAGGAAGTGTCAAACTGTTTCCCAGACTGTATTTAATTTTATACCCCTAGAAAAAAATATGCAAGATTTCTGGTTGCTCTACATACTTTCAAATGCTATTGGCAGCTTTCTAAATTTCAGCCATCCCAGAGAGATTGTATTAATGTGCATTTTCTTGATGACTAATGATAAACTTTTTCATATGTTTATCAGCCACTTATAAGTCTTTTGTGAATGATTTTTTCAATTATTTTGCACATTTTAAAGTTAGATTGTTTGCTTTGTTATTGAGATTTAGCATTCTTTATATATGCTTGATACAAACCGAGTTATAGAATTTTTTATTGTCTTATTGAAGATTTACCATTTTAGGAAATCTAACTATCATGATTTATTTGTCTATTCGTGTCTTTCAAATATATTTTTAATGATGTGTGCTTGCTGTTGTTCTGTATAAAAATTCATTGTGCTTATGAATGCTGTGAATATATTCTGCTTTCTTTTAGAAGTTTCATAATTTTACCTTGTAAAGACAACTATATCCATTTTAATTTTGTATCAAGGAACAAAATTCCTTTTTTTTAAAAAATATATGGATATCCAATTATTCTAAAGTTTGTTGGGGGGAAAAAAAAACAAACCTTTCTCCCATTGACTTATCTTGGCAACTTCGTGGAAAATCAGTTCTTACTATACTCCTATTTCCAGACATTCTAATTTCTTCCATTCATCTACTTTTCTATCTTCATGCCAGTACCAAAGAATCTTAGTGTAGCTTTGTAATAAGTCTTGAAATTAGAGTCCTCCATCTTTCTACTTATTTTTTAGAAAAGTTTTGTCTTTTGAGATCTTTCAAATATCCATATAAATTTTAGAATTTACTCATCAATTTCTATTACAAATCCTGTTGGGTGTTTGCATGGACTTGTGTTAATATGATGATCAGTTTATAGAGAACTGAGTTCTTAGCAATACTGAGCCTTCTGACTCATAAGAACATTCTGTCTCTCCATTTATTTTCATCTCATTTAATTTCTCTATGCAATATTCCTTTTATAGTTTTCAAAGTACAGATCTTTTATCAATTTTAAATTTGTTCCTAATTATTTTGTGTTTTTGGATGCTATACTAAACTGTATTTTTCTAATTTCAATCTCAAATTCTTGGTTGCTTATATATAGAAATATATATGTTTATCTTGCCTTCTGTTATCACCTTAATTTCACATATTAGTTCTAGTGCATTTTAAATGGCTTCCTTAGGGTTTTCTCTATACACAAGCATGTCTTTATTGCTATCTTAATTTCCAGTTATAAAAACCATAGCTTCTTTTGCCATGAAATTTTTATTAGAAATTAAATGTTTCAGGGCACGTGGGTGGCTCAGTCATTAAGTGTCTGCCTTCGGCTCAGGTCCTGATCCTGGGGTCCTGGGATCGAGCCCTGCATCGGGCTCCCTGCTTGGCAGGAAGCCTGCTTCTCCCTCTCCCCCTGCTTGTGTTCCTGCTCTCTCTATCTCTCTCTCTCCGTCAAATAAATAAATAAATAAATAAATAAATAAATAAAACCTTTAAAAGAGAGAGAAAAGTTTCATGAGAAGCAGCAATCTGAATGTAAACAATAATCTGAGTTTCTTCTTTTTATTTTCATACTGTGTTCTATTTTTTCTTGCCTTATTGCATTGGCTAAGACCTCCTGTACAATATTAAATAGAAGTTATAAAAGAAAAATGTTTGCCTTGTTCCTGATCTTAAGGAAAATTCATTTAGTCTTCACTGGTGAGTATGAAGTTACCTGTAGATTTTTTTTTTTTTTGTAGATGCCCTTTGGCAACTAGAGGAAATTTTCTGTTATTCCTAGTTGGCTGAGATTTTTATCACAGGTATTAACAGAGTTTATATTCCTGAGGGTGGGGGAAGCCTGTTGTCATGATGTATTATAATTTTATATACTTCTAAATTCTTTTTTCTAAAAATCTGTTAAGGAATTTCATTTCTATGTACATGAGGGATATCAGTCTTTAGTCTGATAGTGTTGTAAATTTTTCTGAACTAGTACAATACTGGCATCATATAATGTGTTTATAAATAGAGAAAAATACACAACAAAAAATGTTATAAGTAGACCAATTAGTGTTGAGTGGGTAGGATACATTTAATATGGAAAGCCACTGGGCATCAGGAAGATAAAGCACAAAACTTATTTTTTAAAAAGATTTTATTTATTTGAGTGAGAGAGTGGGAGAGAGAGAAAGAGAGAATGTGTGCATGAGCAAGGGGGAGGGGCAGAGGGAGAGGGAGAAGCTGACTCCCCACTGAGCAGGGTGCCTGACTGGGGCTTGATCCCAGGACCCCAGGATCATGACCTGAGCCAAAGGCAGACATTTAACCCACTGAGCCACCCAGGAGCCCCAAAACTTATTTTAATAGTACAGAAAAACAGGTTTATTTGCTTAGAGAGACACTAAATAATGATAGAAATAAAACAGACACAGATAAATATTGATTATAGATATTTAGGGATGTGTATATTTAATTGAATCAAGAATTGCAAATAATGCTGAAAATATCAACGTATACTTATTGTAGAATGAGTTCATCTGAAAGCTGTTTTTTTTTTTTTAAGATTCTTTATTCATTTGAGAGAGAGAGAGCATGAGCAGGGAAGAGGGACAGAGGGAGAGGGAGAAGAAGCAGACTCCCCACTGAGTGGGAGCCTATCCCAGGACCCTGAGATCATGACCTGAGCCGAAGGCAGATGCTTAACTGACTGAGCCACCCAGGTGCCCCTGAAAGCTTTCTAATCCAGAGGATTCTGAGGATGAGCCCCAGAATACATAAGCTTTGCTCTAGTCCTCTTAATTATAATATTCCTACCACCTTTCCCTCAACTTGAAAGATGAAAATGACTTACTTGTGCTCACATTTGTTTCAAGTCAAATTTATTATGTGGGCAGTCACACCTACTATTGTCCATCTTACTTTACAGTGACAAGACCCTAGATTCTTGCCATGAAGATCTTATTATAAATTAAAAGTGATTTAAGAACAGACCACCTGAAAAATCCATTTGCCTATCTGTTTGATAATTCCTTGAGTTTTGTTGTTGTTATATTATCTGGTAAAATGTTTATGGATATTTCAGAAGTATCTTAGGATCAAATGAAGGATGATTATAGTAATCATGTTAATTTAAAAAATGACCAGTTATCTTCAAACTTTACTTGACATGATTTTCCAGAAGTCAGTTCTTCCAGAGTTCCTGTGTGTGTGTATGTCTGTGTATACATCAGACAGGAAATTTGGTCTCATCTGTAAAGGCTGACCTAATGACATTTTAAAAGTTGATATTTAACAGGTTTTTCCTTAAAATACCATCTCACTTGATAACACTGTATCTTGGGTTTTTCCTTTTATTTACTGAATTTCTTCCTTTAACTAGGAAACCCTATTGATTGTTCTCACCATAAATGGATTTCTTGATTTGATTCAGAAGCCCTAAATTCTGTGTGTGTAACTGCAGTGGGTGCCTCTTCAGGACAAGTGGATGTGTATCTTTTTGCTTCTTTGAGTCTCTTAAAATAACTTTGTATTTCTTACATTTAAATAACTGATATGATCATTGTAAAAAAAAAAGTGTAAACATGGAAAATCTTCTTTTCCATTCCCCTTATTCCACTGGTCGGAGGTAACAACACACATGAATTAAAAGCAGTCGCACATCAATTCAAAACCTATTTTAGCTCTCCATTATGATTTGACCTTGAAATCACATTCATTTATAACTTTGCCATGTCTTCCCCTCTGATGTTTCTGTCAATATTATTCCATAGTCCTCCATTTTAGTGAAGAAAACAAAGCTATTCCGATTTACATTCTTGGACCTTTGGAAAATTTACTTTTGTTTTTTACCCCTTGTGACTTGAATGATTTTCAAATCTTGGTGTTTCATCTCATTCTTTTAAACTGATTTTGTAAACTTTCCTAATTATCAGTGTAAGTGTGTGTGTGTCTTCATATGGTAAATATTATTAGTTCTAATTTCATTATGTCCATATTTGTACCTTAAAGAACGCCTGTACTTAGCTGATTGAAGGGGCACAGCCTTGATGACTGTTCATAGTCAAGGCGTGTCACCTGTTCCCTTGGTCAGTTCTTACCCTAGGTATGAACTCAAAACTAGTTTCCTTCTAACCAGTTGCTAAGTAGTTTGAATATATCCCCTGGCTGGAATGTTTTTTTTTCTCTCTCTCTCCCTTTTTTTCTCCCTCTCCCTCTCTTTTTCTTGGTCTCTCTTTCCTTTCCTTCCTTCTCATATTCAAGAATATTCTCTAGAGGGATGCCTGGGTGGCCCAGTTGGTTAAGCGTCTGCCTTCAGCTCAAGTCATGATGATGCCAGGATCCTGGGATCGAGTCCCACATTAGGCTCCTTGCTCAGTGGGGAGTCTGCTTCTCCCTCTGCCTGCCACTCCCCTGTTTGTGTGTTCTCTCTCTGACAAATAAATAAAATCTTTAAAAAAAAAGAATATTCTCTAGAATGCTTAGCTGTAGTCTAAACAGTTCAACGTGTGGTCAAGTTTTGCTGTTTATAGTAACTATTACATGAAAGTCTAGCCATGTTTGCTGCAAATGAGTCCCCTTCTTTTTTTCTTTGCTCTATGGGCAGAGTTTTCCCTGACATTTTCCTTTGATAAAGGTATGAAATCAAGAAATTCCAGTGCGACAGAAACACATAATTTCCATGAAGTCCCCTAAATCTTGACCACATTTATTCTACTGATATAAATAATCCCAACCAGGAGATGTCCTATTAAACCAGCATCAACATGAATCTTATCTGGATCTACTATTGCCCTGGCTCATACCCTTTAAATGTCTCATCTTTGCTGTTTTCTCTCAAAATCCCAATTTACAAATTGTTGAGTATATCAAGGAAAAAATGTTATATAGATCTCCAGTGACAAATAATGCATTGCTCTAAAGTTCCCTAATAATATTAGAGCATGGATCTTTCTCGCTCATAGCTGTCTGAAGTTTCTGTAAACACTTGTAAAAGTCTCCCCATATTCATTACCTAAGAGACCACCTTCCAGTGGCTTCCTGGGTTCTGGCCCCTTACTAGAGGAGGTGTTGATCTATTCTATTTGAAATAGCCTGTCCTTCTCTGTCAGATTTCTGTTGCATCCATGAGAACTTTTTTGATTTAGAATCTATGGAAAATGTCCCACTTTTATGATATATTTTTATGAGCATATGAACCCATTTGCATCTTTTTCCCTTTTTCTTTCTTGGTTTTTAAAATCTAAAACTTCTCCTAAGATCTATCATCCATCTAGTTTATTCTGCCTGTCTTCTTAAATTTAATATATATATTTGTAGTTTAAATTAAATGTATATATTTATAGTTACAAATATATTTGTAGATGTATATTAATACATTAATGATTATAAACATAAATATATTGATAATTATAAATTATAAATACTTATATGTAAATGTATAAAACACACACACACACACACACACACACACACACACACACATATATATTTGTAGTTTCTTTTCAAATGCCTACTTTTCCTATCATGACAGTGAGATTAAAGCCTGTGTTCCTTCCCTCCTTGCCTTCCTGAGAAAACTTACCCAGAAATCCTTTAGTTTTTTGTTTTTTTTTTTAAAGATTTTATTTATTTATTTGACAGAGAGAGACACAGTGAGAGAAGGAACACAAGCAGGGGGAGTGGGAGAGGGAGAAGCAGGCTCCCCGCCGAGCAGGGAGCCCGATGCGGGGCTCGATCCCAGGACCCTGGGATCATGACCTGAGCTGAAGGCAGATGCTTAACGACTGAGCCACCCAGGCGCTCCCAGAAATCCTTTAGTTTTAAAATAATTATGTCAACTTTCTATTCCACTTAGAAGAATTTCATTTTAAACCAATTTTAATGAGCGATCTCATTTCTTTTTATTTGATAAAAAATTATCCTTCTCTTATATAGGAAACAGTTCTCTTATGTGGAGAATTAGGTTTCTAAATCCAAGAACTATGGTCAGAGGATACATAGGCAATCATGGGTCATGTCCTGGGAGGTGACTGCAGATAAACCACATGAATTCAAGGTTGGTTTTTTCATAGACCCATTTCATGGTTCCGTTCAGAGTTCAAATACTCCATAACACGAATGGATTTCAGGTGGCCTAATAAGGCTGTCTTCTAAGACCAAGTATTAGCAAGGTCTAACCAACCTTGCTGAATAAAAATGGCCAAACCCTCAAATGTTTCAACCCTTGTGCAAATACAAAGTTCAAATTGTCAGTTGGATTCACTGGAAACCTGTCCTATCTAGCGTAAAGGTTTATCATAACTAACAAAAGACATTAGGCAGGCATGATGCATACTCCATGTCACCATCTAGGAAAACTTGGACTGAGAGATATCCTAAGTCCCTTTTTCCAGATTAAGAAATATTCTGGTTTTATAGTGGTGAGAGCTGGCCATGTGTAGAACAAGTTAGCACAGGGAGTAGCCAAGGCTGGGCGACTGCCAGTTGATGTATCTTGATCTTCTGATACTCCTCTTCTAGTTGCTGTGTACTTTCCATTATTCAGCCCAGCTGAGTCCCCTAATCTAAAGGGTTATTTATAATAAGCAATCTAGAAGAGTATTGTTCAGAAAAGTAAAATAACACACCACACATATAATTTAAATTTTCTGGAGGCATACTTAAAAAAGTTTGAAAAAATGAAATTTATTTAAATAATATATTGTTTCTCCAAATACATCCAAAATAATTCAGCATGTAATCCAAATGAATTAATAAGGTGTTTTACATTTTTTTTCTGTGTGGTCTTTGAAATACCTTACGTTTTTCACGGGTATGACACATCTTACTTAGACTAGCCACGTGTCAAGTGCTCGATAGTCATATGTAACTTGCAGCTACAAGTCTTACTGACATTTTTCCACTAGCACCATTGTCTCTTAAATACTTGTGATTTCATTACTATTAAGATGTCCGCTGAGTAAGGGCAGATGCTCTTCCCCAAAGTTGCTGGCAAGACTGATGTTTGATGAGTCTAATAATACAGACTGTATTCTCAGATTACCATGTCTCTAGATGGATCGCCAGCCCTGTCCAGTCTCCTGAAGGATAGCTCCCTCTAGCGTCTCTACTTGGGTTAGCACACCGTTTCCAGCCTAATGTAGAGCAGCTCAAAATGCCATGTCAGCATTTTTCCTTCTTCCATCAAGGATTCACCATCTGTAGAACGTGTAAGAACTGACTTCCAAACAGCTTCCTGACTTTCAGTTGAGGAAATCCAATCAGTAGACCTAGTAACCACTCCGCATGGCTGGGGGAGAATTTTGGGGTTAAAACCATCCAGCAGTCACAGCAGAAAGGACCTTGGCACAGGGCGGGGCGGGGGGGCGGGTTGTTAGGAAAGGCTTCGAATGCAGTGAAGAAATCTATGCATAAATGCACTGAAGTGATTTTGGACCCTCAGCTGTCGTGTACTCCTGAGGCTACCACTTCCCTTTGTCCGTGAGCTCCACCGAGATGCTTCCTCAGTTGGAACATTTTTCTGACATCCGTCCCCCAAGTCATGATGGGTGTTTCTGGTTTCAGGACTGTCCAAAGATTACCTGTGGTAGGAGCAATTCCTACCGATGCCCAACAGCAAGCTTACAGTTCCGTGTCTAAATGGCTGCACCGAGCAGCTGCATCGGACCCTTTTCAAGTCCCAAATCCCTGCTTTCTCCACTGAGTAGCTATATTGATTTCTGCCAAAAGCTCTAGTCTGTGTGTGTCCTAGTTGCTTACACTTCCGCAGTCATCTGTGCATTGGGGTCTTAAGGCTCAAGAGGCAATGCCTTATTGTCAGCCCTTTATAAATCTTTTGTTTGTTTCTGTCAGGGCACAATTCAATCTTTGATGTCTTTCTGGTGACTTTGTGAACAGGACTAACAATATCCCCAAATGGGAGATACGGTTTTGCCATTAACTCAGACCACCGATCTCCAGTCTCAGGACTGTTTAGTGGCAGGGTCAAGATCAGCTCATAAATTATTTCTCACACGATGAGGAAAGCTTTTTGTGGTTCTAGCTCATGTTATTTTTCAGAGACCGGGGTGAGTCTTGAATTTTAATGGAATCTATCTGCCAGGCTCTATGGGCACATGGAGGATCTCCATCTCTAAATGCCCCTGTGCTTCTTCCTCTGAGGAGGCAATTATACATCATTGATGTTACCAACTTACTCTTCATGGTTATTAAGACCAAGTGCAACCATGCTAGATTGTGAAAGTATACTGGTGAACACATGAACACAAATTGTTCTTGACTGGCTTTTGGAATAAGAATAGAAAAGAAAGCCTGAGCTAACTCTGCATTGCCTACTAGTCTCCTTTGTCCCATTGCCTTTTGGTGCAGGGTGTGTGTGTGTGTGTGTGTGTGTGTGTGTGTGTGTGTGTGTGTGTGTGTGTGTGTTTAATCCTATCTACAGTGCATCCGAGGCAATTGGTAGATCTACCTAGATGAATTCCCAATCATCCACTATCAGTATCTGCAAATCATCTGCTTTGCCTTTTGGCTTGAAAGGGCTGTTAAAAAGAGAATTAATGGAGATCAATACACCTGCCTCAACCATTAATGCTAACTAAAGCATTAATCTCCTCTTGCATGCCTGGAATTCTATATTGTTTAATATTTTCTACAGAGGAGGGCTTGGGAATTGCAAAGAGTGTCATTTAGCATTTCAGATGAAACCAGGCTGAGGGTGGACATGGAACACATTCAATTTAAGAGTGGGGGGGCGGTTATCATCCTCCATCCACATATGGCATCCATCCCAATTATGTGTTTCAGTAAAGGTGATGCAACCAGAGAAAACCATCATCAGGTTTTCCACATTAGAGTTTAACTTTATCTGGTATTATCTATCACAGAATGCTGATACTGAGTTTCACCTTTAAGCCCTCTTGGATGCCCTGTCCACTCACCCCCTCCACAACAGGGATTATGATACAATGGGTCCCAAAAGCATTCATTCTAAATATCTTAGTTATTTGCCAGAGGCCACTCCACCTGCATCATTTTCTAGTTCCTTGGATTCCCCCTCGGAGAGCTGGTGAGCAAATCCCAAACCCTCAATTTGCTTTTATTTTTATTTTATTTTTAAAAATTTTTATCTACATTTTATTTTTTTAATTTTATTTTATTATTTTAGTCACCATGCAATGCATCATTAGCTTTTGATGTAGGGATCCACGATTCATTGTTTTCGTATAACACCCAGTGCTCCATTTAAAATGTGACGGTTTTAACTGAGGGAGTAAGTACTCTCTAAGTTTTTCCCATTCCCAATCACTATCTTGATCATTGGATTTGTGTTCATCCATGTTGGGTGATATGCAGTGAATCTGAAGGGGTTCTGAAGGTTTGTGGGTGTCACAGCTAGAGCTGAAGTTGGTTTTTCATCTCTCGGGTCACAAGATTATATGCCACCAACACCCTACGAGGGATCTTCTCTCTTGCTTCCTTTTCGGTCTTCCCTTTTCAAAAGGAATAAAACAACTCCAGCCGACTCCATCAGTTACTACTTCTTGCTTCCTTCTTTATAACTTTCCCCTTAGTCTTAGCTTTCTTTTGGGTAGCATGGACGTTTTGGCCACCTTTGGATCCCCTGCATAGAAACCGAGCTTTACTGTCTCTTGAGTCTTTCTTTGGCCCCTAGATAGCAATATAACATGAGGAGCCCAAATTTGGGGAGCACCTCAAATCATAGTATCTACCATGGTTTGGGTCAACAGTGTCCAATTAGATGTATCCATTTTCTTGATGATGGTGGTGGTTTCTTGAGTGTTTATCTTGACCCAAACTTTAAATACGTGCGGCTTGTTGTGGGCGAATTCTATCTCAAAGCCGTCACGTAGGTACATTGCTCCAATGGTCATTTAACTCATTGAAAGTTGCATTTACCTTTACCATTCCTACTGCTTCAGAAAGATGGTTTCAGCTTGCCCAGCACCAGGCTTGATGCATAACTATCAGTGGGTGTGAGACACGAGCAACAACACGCATAGCCTCTGGGAGGCTCCAAACCTGCAGACACAGCACAGCTTCCTCAGTGTCCCTTCCCACACCAGACATACCTTGGCTTTGGAGTTTGTCAAGAATATATGACAAGTTAGCCAGGGAAGCTGCTGAGTTCTGGAGTCCCACTAGGCGCCTGGTCTTGTTTTGGCTCTGTGTATAACTTCCATGCTTGAGCATGGCTTCAGGCTGTGATTTGCAAGATCATTTAACCCACACAATCTAGATGGACCAGGATATAATGCTAAAATCATTTCTAAATTAGTAATCAGCGCGGACCCTCATTTATCTTTTAGCTAGCATAGTCGATCAGTCGATATTTGCAAAGAGTTCTGATCAGGGTCAGACTTCTTCAGGGATCCCCAAGGAGGGAGGAATAAATTACAGGCCCATGGTTACCCTTTCACAAAATAGCTAAAAGGCCATTATGTGGAAAGAGTCTCCCCAAAATCTCATTCTTGCCTCAGCCAGGTCAATTTAGGAAGACTGGACTGCCAGCAGCCAGCTCTCTAATACTGCCCAAACAGAAAAAAAGCTTGTGGTTTTGAGTAAGGTCCAGACTGTGCCTCTATAGAAATAGATGTTATTCTCTGTTAGAACAAGCACTTGCCCATGGACAAAGCTTCCATAGGCTGCTGGTGGACAGGGAAATCTTCAGTGTTTATTTTCCTATGTTGATGCTGTGATAGGTGGCTTTGAAGGTGACCCTTGATGATCCCTGCCCCTGGTTACAAGTCTATGTGGTCCCCTCCCTGTGTGTGTGTGGGCCGGCCTAGAAATTTGTTTCCAGCCCACAGAATATAGCAAAGGTGAGGGGTTATCACTTCTGTGATGAAGTTACATAACAGTTTAACTTCCATCTTATTAGTAGATGCTTGCTTTCTCTGACTTTGATGAAGCAAGCTTGCCATGTTGGGGAGGCCATCATGCCAAGGACAACTTCTAGCTAGCAGCCTGCTTGGAACTGAGACCTTCAACCTAACGGCCCAAGGAAACAATCCTGACAGTGACTGCAAAAATGAGCTCAGAAGCCAGTTCTTTCTTTCCCAGTCAAGACTTTAGATGACACCACAACCCTGGCTGACAAAAGGGTCGCCAAGTTTGTGAGAAAACCCAAAGTGGAGGACCTGGCTGACCTGTGCTCACATTCCTGAACCATAAAAACTGGAAGATGATAAACCTGTGTTGCTTTGGCCACTAAATCTCTGGCAAGTTGTTATAGAGAAATAAATAATGAATATATGGGCACAATCTCAAAAGTATAAAGGCAAAACACATGCATTCTGATGTTCCCCTCTGCTCATTTTATGATTATTTTCCATTCAGCTTTGAGGATGAGCTCATTCGATGAGCAGATCGGGACTTGAGGTAAAATAGTCTGAAAAGTAAAACTGCTTCATAGGTCAAGAAGAAAAAGGCACTGGTTCCTCGGTCAAGAAGGACGTAGTTAAAAGAAGAGAGATTGTGCTGGAACACGGAGAGTAGATCATTACTGATGTTGGCCCCAAATAATTAAGCAATGGAATATGATCTGGATCTGCCCATTAGGTCAAACCTTCCAGATCAGTAGTGACCAAAGTGTAGCAGGTTCTTCTCAGCACTGGCTTTAGGCTGGCAGTCTGGAGAGGGGATATACTATGACAAAAAGGGGGAAGGACATTTCACAGTGGTGTAAGGTACATGGGAAACTGGAAGGGAAGGAGTAGCCTTGGGTATAAATACAATTTAAACTGAATCCTAATGGGAACTTATGCCCATTGAAATGATATAAAGTTTATAATTAAAAGCATAGATTCCACAGGCTTGGCAACCAAAAAATACCAGATGTTGCATTGTGAGCAGTAGGTGATCAATTTAGGCCAAAAAAATGTCCATTTGTTCCAGGAAGTGAGCAAAGAAGTATCCTTAATGTGAATTTAAAAAATATATATCCAAGAGACCAAGATATCTGGGAAAAACATAACTATATTATGACACACTGGATGCTTTGACATTTAATTTGTTATCAATTTTATAAGGAATGACACAATGGCAATCTCCTAGAAAATGGATAAATAAATCCAACAGAAACAAAAACATCAATTTTTCAGCTTGCTATCATCATCATCAAGTATATAAAGATAGAGAAAGAGACCATTAAATTCACCTCCTGACATTGGGTGTGTCCACATCTAAATTTTCATGAAGTTCCCTGAACTTTTAAAATGTAAAGATATTAAAATCTGGCTCTCACTACAGTTTGATATGTGAATTTTTTTTTAACATTCTTTGGTGGAATTTTTGGGAGAATGTCAAGTTAGCATGGGAATCCTGTCTTCTCTCTTCTTTTTTCCTGCATCCTGCATCCTGATGGACATTACCAAAGGAGGTTCAGAATATGGTAAGAATATAGGTAAACTCAAGGCTAATAGGAAGTAAAATGATAATGTTGAGGCTCTTCTGCTAGATATAATAGAGATGGAATCATTGTAAACTAAGAATGTAAGGGTCACAGAGTAACTTTCTCTTTGCTGTTGAAGCCATGTCATTTCTGTTGGATATAACTGGAGAGTGTTCTCTAAGATGTTTAGTGAGGAAAAAAAAAATTTAGCCTAGGGGTTAGGAAGACTGACCCAAGTAATAAAAAGGGCATTTGCTAATCTGTCACTGAATATCAAATCACTTGGAACACCTAGAAAAGTCCCAGGAAAACAGTATGTCCTCAAGAAATACGTCGAATCACTGAATGCACGCCGGGTTAGGATCAAACCGCCATGGCAGAAACATCACAGGACGCCGCCCTGCCACTGTACTATTCCCCAGCAAGCCTGCAGGAGGTGGCCGAGCAGATGAGCAGTCACTGTTCACGAATTCTCATTGGGCCGGGAACTGCTCATTCACAGAACTTGATGGAAGTGAAGTGTCCTCATCATTGGTGGGATTATCTGCTCATTGTTTATCAGACTAAGCTTTGTGTCTAACACGGGGTCTGTTTCATGGCCGCAGCTTGCAAATACCTAACTGAACCCCACCCAGCGAAGTCACTCATTCAGTTTCCTAAGACAGAACTTCCTTAACGTTGGTCTGAATGCTTGTGTTAGTCTATGACAAATAAGTGAAATTCATCTTAGAAAAAAAATTTCACAAATCAAAATTCTCTAAGACTGACTTATCCTCTGGTAGCAAATTGACTTTTTTGATTCCTTAAAATAAACTTCATATTTTTATTTATCTATTTTAGAGAATAAGACAGTGAGAGCTCAAAGGGAGGGTGGAAGGGGCAGAGGGAGAGAGAGAATCCCTGAGGGTAGGGCTCACTCCCACCACCCTGAGATGACAACCGGAGCCAAAATCAGGAGTCCAATGCTCAACAGACCGAGCCACCCAGGAGCCCCTAAAATAACCTTCATATTTTTAAATGACGCGGGGAGCCAGAGTAAGGGGTGTGTATGTGTGTGTATACTATGTAATGATTTTTTTAAATCCAGGAGTCCAAGAGCTTACAGGCCTAGCATAGCATGGATTTTTCGTACATTAATCTTGGTTATACTAGGATATTTATTTTCACACTTTGTTATTGTTTGGGTCCTTATTCAGAGATTCATGGCCTTTGTAAGTCTGCTCTACACTCTTCCAAGGCTATGCTTTATGACAGAGTTCTGAGGCTTCAGTCTACCGAGCGTGTGTGTGGGCACGTACACATGCATATGTGTAGAACACTAGTGGGCTCTGCCTACAAGTCCTCCGTGGGCAGGTGGAAGGCTAATTGATACATGGCCTGTGGCTTTGTCAGCATCTTCTCCTGACAAAGAATGAGATTCCACTTGTGGTTCGCTGGAAGAATATCCTTAGAAAGGGCAAAATAGAACACCTGCCCTCCAATTATTATCAGTAAATATAACTTGGTTCCTTGAAATTTACAAAGATTGTCATTGAGTGAAATGACACACTTAGACCTGAACTGGTTTAATCTGTCCATTTCCCTGGGTGCTCTAAACTCTGTCCTGATATTGACCCAGGGGAGGATGGAACCAGGAACCCAGCCTTCTGACACCATCATGGGACACTTTTCCTAAAACATAGTTTTCCATCATTGTCATTATAATTTTGAGGGCTGTTTTAACATGTAAGATGAAACCTATGTGATTTAGTATAAAATGTTGACAACATTGTGTGCTTTACCCAGGGTCTGTGATGCTCCTGGGGAAAGTTTTTCTCAGCAGAAGTGAGGATAATTGTGTTTTCTTTGGGCATTGTTTTTGATGGCATCTTTAGGACGTGGCCAAGCGATAGGGTTGCCTCACTATACTGATTGGTGGAGAAAACAAAGTCAATTCAACTGTCCCTTCTAGCAACTTTATGTGAACCAGATTTCATTTTGTATCCTGTGCCTTTGTTTTAACTTTACCTGAATTTCCCCACTTAAGTTTTTTATTGTTTTAATTTCATCGTATGTTATATATTTTGAAAGTTGCCATAAATCTACTTTTTGAAGAAACTAGGAGAACTTTTATTTTATCTAAAGATTTTATTTATTTGAGAGAGTGAGAGAGAGTGTGCAAGCGGGGGGAGGGGCAGAGGGAGAGAATCTCAAGCACACTCTTTGCTAAGTATGGAGCCCCACTTGGGGCTCAATCCCATGACCCTGAGATCATCACTTGAGCCAAAACCAAGAGTCGGACGCTTAACTCACTGACCCACCAAGGTGCCCCTGGATAACTAACATTTAAACCATCAGGAAAAGATACATGTGTAAATAAATTGTGTCCAATGCCTTTTAACATATGTACATTTAAAATACAAAGAAATATAGATTTGGTTTTAGAAATAAATATATATTATCTTAAATATAAATATAAACATTTAAAACAAACATATATTTAGGATACCTATTTTTAAGCATTGGACACAACTGTTAAAATATTTATGAGGTGGTCATGGAGACAAAATCAGAATGAGTTAGGAATAGGAAGAGGTTGATATTTTAAATAAAATCAAACAAAGCATCATTTCATTTGAAGAAGAAGAGGTAAACTTCCAGACACAAGAAAACAAATACGGTATTTACATGTCTCTCTACTCCTCTGCTTTTCTGTTAACTCTGAATACACCAAGGATAAATATTATTGAAGGTAATTACGTGCCTTGGGAAATATCATGAGTGTTTTTCCCCCTCAAACACAAACAATAGCCTGTTCTATTCCATCGCACAATTTCTAAAATCGATCTTGTGAGGAGACAGCATGGTCTTCAGCAATGTTTAGGATGCAGGACACTGACTTAAATGAAGCCCCGAAATGCCTGAAAAAATGCCTCCTGGGAGTGAAAAACTTAGAAGGTCAATAATCCTCTACATACTCACGAAATAGAAAACTTGCTCCTAAAAAATAACTCATTTCCTCAACAACAAGGAGAAAGTAGAGCAGATTTTAGGATAAATATTTTCTTGTCCTTATCATTGTTTCTGTGACAACATCCATCACCCTTCAGAACAAGACCATCCCTAAATGCAAACTTTTTAAAGTAAAGCTGCTGCACTTTCTCCCCCCAACCCCAGATTTTAAGTCCTATCCACGCCCAGTGTGGGGCTCGAACTCACAACCCCGAAATCAAGAGTTGCATGCTCTCCTGACTGAGCCAGCCAGGTGCCCCTACTGCACTTTCTTATGGAAAACAAACCAACCAAAACCTAAACACTTATAAGTACTGTAATGCAAAGTTAAATAATTTTTCCCCAAGATGTTGCAGAATTACCCTTGTAATTTTGAAGAGAGTTCATATATAAATTGATCGATCTATGGTTTGCCTTTTTTGAAATGGTGGACATTGGTAGTCAAGTGGCTGAAGTTACTTGGCATGATCTGTAGATATGAGACCTTGTATAGTGTTAGGGATAACACAATATAGTGATAATATGCTATGTATATGTATATACACACACACATGTATATGCATTTCTTTAGAGTGTATGAAATTATAAAAACACTTGCAAAATGAACACTCCAAAATTCTTGATACTTTAGATTCTTGTTTCTTCCTACATTAAAATATAGATTTCTTCCAATATTTATGGAGTGCAAATCATTAATAAGTTCAACTACATTCGAGTCAAGAATTTCTGTTTATCACAGATAGTGCTAGAATTACACTTTTAAAAATTGGGCAAAATCAAGTGTTTGTAAGGACACGAAACAACAGAAGCCCTAGCCCACTGCTTATGGGAGCATTTTATTCATACAACCACTTTGGACCAAAGTTTGACACTGAGATTAGAGAAAATTGTTCAGATTATACTTGAAGAAATATAGCTGAAAGATAAATAAGATTTTTTTTTCCAGTTCATTAATTTGTTTTGTGAAATAGCTTTAATTATACAAAGAGACTGATGTGATCATTTGAATTGTCCTTCATGCCAGGATTACAGCCCAGTGTCCTACAGCACTTTGACATTTTGGATATTACTGTAGTCTTTGGGATACAAAGCTTTGGATAAAGGAGGGAAGGATTAAAGAATAGAGCTAAATATCAACCATTCTCAGTAAAGAGTAGTCTTTTATAATGTAGAAAAGAGATCCTTGATTGACAGCAAAAAGAAATTAAGCAAAAAAGAAAAGTCTTTTAGGCTCAGAATTTCTCAAGATCAGAAGTCCTGCAAGATTGAGATGTCTAAAAGCTGAACTGTGTGGCTAAACTTTTATTATAATCACTGAATTTCATGAGAAAAAGAAAGCTTCTGAGAGCAAAAAGACGTGAATGAACTGAAATTACGATTTAAAAAATAAGAATGCCTTCTTTCCCGAAGTTTCTTTGACAAATGGTGCTGGGGAAAACTGCATATCCGTAGGCAAAAGAATGAAGTATTTGACCCTTATTTTATACCATAGAGGAAAACCAACTCAAAACAGAGTCACGATTCAAACAAAGACTGGAAACTAAAAAACTCCTACAAGAAGACGGGAAAAGCTGCATGACACGGGTGTCGGCAGTGGCTTCTTGGACAGGACGCCGAAAGCACATGAACAAAAGGCCAAATAGACGATGAGGCTACAGGAAACCAAAAAGATTCTGTGCAGCGACCGGCCACGAAAAAGCAGCCTACGGAGTGGGAGGAAACAGTCGCAAACCGTCTCTCCGATGGGGGTGAAGGTCCAAAACACACAGTGTACTTCTACGACCCAACAGCGAGATAAACAAATAATCGTAAATGAGCCAATTAATACCTGGACAAAAGACTTGAAGAGACATTTCTCCAAAGCAGACACACAAATGGCCATGAGGAATATGAAAAGATGTTGACTGTCACTCAGCATCAGGAAAATGCAAATCACAATCACGGTGCGGTATCACCTCACTCCAGGGAGGAGAGTTGTTACCAAAAAAGAAAAGATAAATGTTGGTGAGGGTAATGGAGAAAAGGAACCCTTGTGCGCTGCGGGTAGGAATGAGAAACGGTGCAGCCATGCTGGAACACAGACCGTATGGAAGTTTCTCAAAAATTAAAAATAGAACTACCCTATGATCCCACTTCTGAATATATACTCCCAATAATTAAAATTAGACCTCGAAGAGCTACCTCCACACCCATGTTAATTTTAGCATTATCCACAATAGCCACGGTATGATACGATCTAAATGTCCATGAGCAGATGAATGAATGCATCAAGAAAGTGTGGTATAGACCTACGATGGAATGATAGCCTTAAAAAGGAAGAACCCCTGCCATAGGCAGCAACATGGACAAACCTGGAGGACATTATGCGAAGTGAAATAAGCCAGACACAGAAGGACAAAAATACTGTATGATTCCACTTATATGAGGCGTCGTGCATAAAAATGGTAGAATGGTGGTTGCCAGGGGCTGAGGACAGGGAGAAATGGGGAGCTGCTAACCAATGGGCGTAAAGTGTCAAGTATGCAAGATAAGTTCTAGAGATCTGCTGTACGACATTAGGCCTGTAGTCAACAATACTGAATCATGCACTTAATAAAATATATCTAGTGACTGATAAATTATAAAAGTTTTTATTCAAACAAATTCTGAGATAGATTTTGAGGAAGAATTTGGTGTTTTTTGTGTAAGTGAGAAATTATACAGTATCTCCAAAAGTCAGTTAAGAATGAATTATTGATGACAAGAGTTAATGCCACATGCTATTAGCTGTACATGATAGTTAACTATTCACGTGGAAGACAAGGTGGAAAAGAAAATGAGTATCAGAAGGAAACACTCTGACCTATTAATTGCTTTTCAGTGAAATAAAGCAACATTTTTATCTCACTTTAAAGAAAGTGAAGGGGACATGAGCGAAATAATACCAAGGAAGAAATTTCTTCTGACACAAACTATTTTTAGAAGATAATTTAATCAATTTGATTTCTTAGACTTGATTTGATTGACAGTGATTCAGACGAGCCCCTGACAAACCAGGTGACCAACATGCCACAGAAGGAGTGGTTTTAGGAAGACAGAGATAATGTGATCCGTTTCTCATGGGGGCACTCATGACTCAGACTTCTCTTGGTGCTGGCTGGTGCCCACGCATGCCTGGGGATAAAGTTTGAAGAATCGTCTATTCACACATAATGCTAACACACGGAGAGGCTGATCCTTCGGGATCATATTAGGAACAAACTCCGAGGAGTGAAGGGATGTTGAAGTTCTCTTGGGTGGTGGTTACTCTCCAAAGAGAGCCACCTGCCCCTCCTTTCCTCCTGTTTCCACAAACTGCTCTCGTCAAGAGATGGCATACAGTTTACCCCCATCCCCAGCCCTCTTGAATTTGGGCTATCCTTTGTGACCTGCTTGACCCCTAGAGTGTAATGGAATTGATGTTCTGGAATCTGGAGGCTAGTGACAAGAAGACGGCAGATTCTGTCTTGTTCTGGGGAAAACCGGGACGTGTAAGGATTCTCGGCTGCCCCTCAGACGTTCACCCATCCTCAGCCGAGTTGCCTGATGTGTGAGCTTCCAGTTCCAGCCACCATTTGATAGCAGCTGTCGGTGAGACCCCAAGTGTGCACGGTCTCGTTGAGCCCAGTCAACGCACATGACTATGACAAGCAATAAAGTATTGTGTGAAACCCCTATGTTTGGGGGTGGTAGGTTATGTGGCAACATACAACCAAACATCCTGCCTTCAAATGACGACATTCAGCATTTTATCCTATCCATTCAGCATTTTAAAAATCTCCAAAAGCATCTTCTTGGCATGGTTCTTGTTGTTGTTCATCTAATTAGTACCCTGTTAAATGATATGCCAAGAGTGTCTCTACTTTGGGCTATGCTTCTTGTGTAGGTGGATGTTTTCTGCGGGGCTATCAGTGATGCTATCAGCCTCTAAATTCCTTCAAGACTGCTGCACACATTACCTTCTGGCATGCTTTGATTATATCCCCTCTGCTGTCTGTCTCTGGACTATTTATAGGAAAAATTGATGTAGTGAGGGAAAGCAAAAAAAAGAGCCTACAAATAATATCAAAGAAAAATATGAATTTCTCTCTCTTCCTGTCATATTAGCCATTAATACACAATCTGTCGATTCTCTCCTAAGATCAATTTCCTCAAAATATACTACAGTTTCTCCTGTGTAAGATGGAAATATCAGCTTCAATTTGCATTTTTCCTGATTACCGGTGAGGGTGAACATTTTCTTGCCACGTGTTTATTGCTTTTAGGTGAATTGCTCATACATATTTTGTGCATTATCCATTTTTAGGATTTCTTTCTACTGGCTACTTTCTACTTGAATAAGCTCTAAAGACACCCTTTGTCTATGTCTTAGATTTTGAATCTGTTTATAACTTACTGTGCACGTATAGCAGGATTCCCTTTATGATTGTGCTGCTTTAAGAAAATCTTCTTTACCCTAATATCCTCAGGATAATTATCTATATATTTCCTAGACAGTTTAGCTTTACTCACTGAGGTGGTTAGAATATTTGGGCTTGATTTCGGTATGTAATATGAGCAAGGGATATATATACTTCTTTTCTTCTGGCTGTTAAATTTTCCCATTAGCATTTAATAAGAAGTCATCAATTCTAGTGATTTGTTAACACTGCGTCTTTCAGAAACCAGGTCTACACACACACCTGGGTAGGCATCTGAGGTCAGCAGGCCCTTGTTTGGTCTCTTTATCTATGAATACTGTGGTCTTTTAAAATGTAGTATTTAAAAATTGTTTCTTGGGTGCCTGGGTGGCTCAGTTGGTTAAGCGACTGCCTTCGGCTCAGGTCATGATCCTGGAGTCCCGGGATCGAGTCCCACATCAGGCTTCCTGCTCAGCAGGGAGTCTGCTTCTCCCTCTGACCCTCTTCCCTCTCATGCTTTCTATCTCTCATTCTCTCTCTCTCTCAAATAAATAAAATCTTTAAAAAAAAATTGTTTCTCATTCTTTCACAGCATGTTTTGCTATTATGAATGGAAGTCTGACTTTGGTGTTTGATATTTTGATTTTGATTAATGAATAATTATTACTTTTCACTTTGGCATATCAAAGGGACTAGTGCATCTAGCCAAAGCCAGTGATGCTGAAGTCGACTGCCTGATTTTTAACCCCAGCACGACCACTTGGTCACTGAGTGATTTACAATTCTGCTCATTTTTGCTTTATGAAGTCTGGGGCTAAGTTAATAAGAGCAATAATGTTTACGGTTATGCTGCTAATTGACTTTAATATCCCTTTTAACTCTATTATTAGCTAATTCTCTGTGTGGCAGACATTGCAGACTTGAGATAGTAAGTATTTCAGTTCAATGAAAGTGTTATGATTAATCTTGATAAGTGAGAGGGAGTTTTGCTAAATGACATAGGTATTATTATATTGTGATTGCTCCGGCAGAGGAACGAGAAAGAATGGTATCTTTAAACCGAAATTGAAATATATTTTTCCACTGTACCATGTCACGTTCCCCCCTCCCCCCTGTTTCAGCATGTTTAGTATCAAATTTTTCTCAGGCCATGCCTCTCTGCACACACTTCCATCTGATACTCTGTTTTAGTACCAAAAGAGTGGTTTTCCAATTTAACCATGATTTCTGAAATCCTGATGACTTTTTATGGGCATAAATATATCCCCCACAAATGTATAGATCCTCTGTTAATACTGGTTCTCACATGTAGGGATTCCATTTCCAAAAACCCATGTGACTGACTGAAGTCATGTGACTTGTGATGACACATGAGCAGAAGTGCTTCCGGATCAGAGAATTTATCTGTTGATGTGAAACCCTCCTGAGAGTTTTTTTCCCCTTTGGTAATGGTTGCGAAGATGGCTGCCCCACCCCCACCCCTTGGCCTGTATCTCTGATGACTGATGTGCAGAGCCACCTGCTGCGTGGATTGGAGGAAAATTTAACCAAGCCACTGTGATTTGGGGTTATGTCTTCCAACACCTGGCCCATTCTGACTAGGAGGGGATGCTTTCATGTGGCATCAACACTGATAGATAGTTAATAAGCAGACTGGGGGTAAATTCATACCGAATACTGTGTTAATGACCATTCATCTTATTCTATGATGAAATTTTTTTATAAAACTGTGTGGGCTGAAATAATTTGGGAGGTAAAAGAGCACAGAGCCCATTTTCAGGACATGAAGAGCTGAAAGTGGCAAGTGCTTTTTATCCTCAAGTGTGAAAGATAAAATTCAGAAGGTCTTTGTTCAAGACAGGATGATAGAGCTTATGTAGTGAGGATCAAATCAAGGGTATGGCTTCTACCCATTGTTAGAACTTCTAAGTGGATTAAAGAGACATGGATTTTTTTTTTTTTGATTGAGAGACAATGTGTGTACAGTCAAAATTATCTTTTGACAGGTTCTTTTGATAAGGTCATGCTTCTGCTTTTTAGTTATTTCTTAGAGATCCCAAAGTGATTTGGCCATATCTACAGCATATTCCTTTAACAAAATTGCTCTGATTGAATGAATTCTAAAGAAACCTCCAACAATCTTTTTTTTTTTTTTACATGCTTAAATTGTTGGGTCTTCTCACTCCTAAACAAGTTGTCTTTGTTGGTGTAAATATTTGTTAATTTTCCTTCCAAACTGGTGTGATTCCTTCTGGCAACAAATTGATTTCATTCAGTAGTTACTCAGAGTTTCTTACATAGGAGATGCTGACTTTTCAGAGACATTTGCATCATCTTAATAACAAAATCCATCCTTCAGCAAATATTTTGTTACATCCTAAGCCTAGGGGCTACTCATATTGGATATTGCAATTTCCTATAGTACCCTGGGTGAATGTATTTTTGTTTTTAATAATCCCATTTTGGATTGTTCGTTGCTAGTGTATAGAAATTAAAATTGATTTTTAAAATATTCTAATGTCCCATTACCTTGTTAAATTAGTTTATTTAATAGTGTTTTTAGTTATTCCTTAGAACTTTATATATAAAAGATCATGGCATCTTTGCATAGAGTTATCTTTCTTTCAATCTGTATTAATTTTGTTACTTTTTGTTGCCTCATTTCCCTGACTAGGTCCTCTAGTACAATGTTAAATAGATGTTCTTCTAGAGCAGTTTGGGTTCACAACAAAATGAGAGGAAGGTATAGCAACTTCCGTACTCGAGGGAAGGTAACAATATACCTACTCCTATATGCATATAGCCTCCCCATTATCAGTGTCCACCACCAGAGCGGTAGATTTGTTATAACTGATGAACCTAGAGTGATACATCGTTACCACCCAAAGTCCATTGTTTACATTAGGGTTCATTCTTGGTGTCATACATTCTATGGATTTGGAAAAATGTATAATGACATATATCCATTGTTATAGTATCATAGATTTTCACTGACCTAAAAATCCTCTGTGCTCTGGTGCTCTGCCTATTCACCCCTGCCACCCCAAATCCCTGGAAATCACTGATCTTTTTAATGTCTCCATAGCTGTGTCTTTTCTAGAATGTCATAGAGTTGGAATCGTACAGTATGTCTTTACAGATTGGCTTCTTTCACTGAGCCATAGGCACTTAGGTTCTTCCATGTCTTTTAATGACTTAATTGCTTATTTCTTTTAGCACTGAATACTATTCTGTTGTCTGGATGGACCACCGTTTATTTATCCACACCCACTGAAGGACATCTTGGTTGCTTCCAGGTTTTGGCACTTACGGATAAAGCTGCTATAAACATCCATGTGCAGGTTTTTTCTGGGACATAGTTTTCAACTCCTTTGGGGAAATACCGAGGAGTAGGCTTGTTGAAACATATGTTTAGTTTTGTAAGAAGTTGCCAGACTCTCCCCAAATTGTCTATACCATTTTACATTCTCATCAGCAATGAATGAGAGTTCCTGTTGCTCCACATCCTCACTGGCATTTGGTGTGGTCAGTGTTTTGGATTTGGTGCATTCTAATAGGTCTGTTTGCATTTCCCTGAGGACATAGGATATGGAACATCTTTTCACAGGTTTACTTGCCATCTGTATATCTTCTGTTGACATGTGACATGTCTGTTGATATCTTTGTCCTGCTTTTTAATCAGGTAGTTTTCTTATTGTTGAGTTGTACGAGTTATTTGTATTTTTTGGATAACTGTCCTTTCTCAGATGTGCCTTTCCCAAACATTCTCTCCCTGCTGGGGGCTTGTCTTCTCATTCTCTTAACATTGTCTTTCCTTGAGTGAGTTTTTAGGTTGTGTTATACTTTTCAACTCCAGGGTTTCCATTTATTTCTTTTCAGTAAGTTCTGTTTTCTTGAGACATTGTCATATCTTTAATTTTTTAACACGATTTTTTTGCCTTTTAACATCTTTGTCTAATATATCTGTAACGTCTAATATCTGTGCTCAGATTTTTAAATTCCATTTTAGTCTGAAAAGCATTGGATTTTGTCCAGTGCTGCTTAGACATTACCCCTGGGTCAGCAGCAGTCACATTTTGCTCAACGTCTGTGCTCAAGCTCTCTTGGCCAGCCAGATTTTAGCCTGTACCATTTTATGTGTGTATGGCTTAGAGGCTCCTACTCTAGTTCAAGTTAGTCTTTGCCCCATGTTCAGAGAGGGATTAGCAGTTTGGAAATCCCTCTCCAGTCACTCCTGGAAGGGCACAGTCTTGGGCATGCCTGCAATATTCCACCAGGGATGGTTGTGATTTGTGTGTGTGTGTGTGTGTGTGTGTGTGTGTGTGTGTGTGTGTGTGT
>NW_027397108.1:1198295-1218082 GCF_003265705.2 Callorhinus ursinus
TGTGTGTGTGTGTGTGTGTGTGTGTGTGTGTGTGTGTGTGTGTGTGTGTGTGTGTGTGTGTTTTAAGCCCAGTTTCCTTAAAGGTTCCCCTGGATTGCTTATTGTTCAGCCAGTGTTTGGTTAGAGCTTGAGCTTGATCCTCTAGTGACAGTGAGGCCTCTGTCCTTTGTGACCTGGGGACTGTTTTTACTAACCTCTGTCACATTGAGTTCTAATTTCCCCTGAGTGGGTGCAGCCTAGCACGCACTTACACACAGCCTTCTCGACCCTCAAAGATGAATGTGAAACCAGGATGGCTCTTCTTAATGGCTATGTCTCACCTTGATTCTGTTCAACTTCTAAGTGCCCCACCATTGTGCTGTTGGCTACCATTATCATGGAGCTATGTGCTCCCTGTTAAATACTCCACCAGGATCTCCATTGTTTTGTCCATCTCTTTAAGTATGCATATCTCCATATTCTTTCCCAAAGTCCCTTCAGGCAGAATAGCAGAGTCCCTCATCTATAGAGCCTGCCACTTTGGGACATTGTACAGGAGCTGCAGGTAAGGAGAGCGGCCCCCTTCTCCTGTGTGATACCTTGCTCTAAAAGCAGGTACTGGATGGCTAGCATAACCTAGTTGGCTTGGCTTCTTCCTCCAACATGAAAATTCTACCTTAAGAGTCAGCTGGGGCAAAGACAATGAGGATCACTAATGCTTGGGTTGTTACACTTGGAGTAGGGCTTCCATCCCATATGGGGGAAAGGGAGCCTGGTCCTCTCAGCTATGCCTTCCAGGAAAAGAGCTTCTGCCATCCGGAGCTATAGGAAATCAGAAATGCTAGTGACTTACTCCTTTTGTGAAGAACTACAGTCCTAGCCTGTGAGCTACAGGAAGAGGAAACCCTGTATTTTCAGGTGCCCCACACAGAGTAGTGCTTTTGCCACACGGAGCTGGCAGCACGTGGGTCATGGGTCAACTGCCCCAAATTTTCACTATTTTGTCCAAGCCCACAGACCTTGGTTTCTATAGGACAATACCCGCTAAAGGAATCAATCAAGGATTCTTGGAGGAGATAGAGAAACTTCAGGATAAGCCTAGAGCATCTTGTGCCAAAAAGTAAATCAGTGTTTAAAATATTATGGGGACGTGTTAGGAGTCAGTTTGCACGGGTTCCCTGCAGGCAAAATTTGGAACAATCTGAGCATAAAATGATCGATAGTAACAGAACATGCACTGAATTAAATAAGCAAATAGTCCATACTGATAGAAATAAATGAATGTTGGGAAAGAGAAAGCTGTCATGTTGAGCAGAAGACTAGTAAATATAGAAATAATGGTTTATTATGAAATCTGATTTTTTGCAACTATCACAGTAATGATTGATACAGGCAAGTAGCAATAGATGCTAAATACAGTGGATAAAATATTAATGAACAGAATATTTACATAATCTCAAAGTATCTCCCTCAAATTACTTGTTAATCACAAAAGAAAAAATAGTAACTTTATAGGGAAGAAAACTGGCATCATCTAATGAAATGATCAACTTAGCATCACCAACCAATGGACAAGCTGACATCCTGCATTTTCTAAAACAATGCAGTGGGAAAACACAGCATCAGGTTTGTGGTGTTCCTGCTAAAAATGCATAACCTGGATCTAGTCACAAGGAAACATCAGGTAAATACAAGTCGAAGGACATTCTGTGAAATAATTGGCCTGTGTCCTTCAATAAGGTCACAAAAGACAAAGGCTGAAAACGGTTTCATATTAAAGGCTAATACAGGTACCTAACAATTGAATGTGATTCTGGATTGGACTTGGTCCAAGAAAAAATTATGAAGGACATTAGAACAGTTGGTAATGCTTGAACTGTGGAATATGTGAGAGTCTTGTATCAGTGTTAAGTATCCTAGTTGTGATATATTGTGATTACATAAGAGAAAAGCCATATTTAGGAAACAGTCATGGACTTTATTTGTGGAAAGAGAGATGTGATGTTTTTAAATGATGCTCAAGTCAATCAGAAAAATACATGTATGTATATGAAAATTCTTAATGGGTCATCAGAACAGTATACAGTATTTGACCACTACATGGAATTCATGCTAAAATAAACGGCAGGGGGCCTGGGTGGCTCAGTTGGTTAAACATCCAACTCTTGATTTTGGCTCAGGTCATGATCTCAGGATCATGAGATCAAGCCCCCCTGCCGAGGCTCTGTGCTCAGCAGGGAGTCTGCTTGAGACTGTCTGCTGCTGCCCTCTCTTGTGCGTGCGTTCTCTGTTCTCCCTCCCTCTCAGAAAAAAAAAAAGGCAATGGAGAAAATCCATTTGCATTCCTATTAAACAAGAGGTTAATTTTAATCATTTGTTTCAGTAAAAACAGCTTCACTTTGCACTCCCCAGAATGACAGAATGCTTAAGGAAACTGTTTAATCGACCTGATATATTATGTACCCACTAAATATCATTACAAAATACATGGTTAACATAACCAATGTAAAAGCATTGATGATAGCTGTGTAAAATCAGTATGTGAGCTTGGAGTGGAAAGAAATCTGAAGAGAGAGAGAACCACTTCCCAAGTTCTAGATGCTTTGTTTGGTATAATTGAACTCAGTTGGATACATTCATGATACGTACTCTCTGTAGCAGAGGATGAAACAAAGGTTTTGGCACGGAATTTTCTTAAAAGCTCCAAGCACAACAACACACACATACAAACCTCATCTGCAAACCACTGGCATTCTAGCCAAGAGCACACAAAAAATCAAAGGAGGGGGAAAAAAGGAAACAAAGAAGGGGAAATAATTCAGTTTCTGCATTTGTGTTGACCAAATTATTGGAGATAGGATAGTTGTTCTAAGAAATAATGAAAAACAATTTTAATATGAGATAAAACACTGACTACATAGAACTTCGGCTTCATTCTTGTAAGTATATTTTCACATCTCTATAAACCATAAATTCAAGTAATAATCCTGAATGTAGGTTTCAAAGGTCCTGCAAAAGCAACCAGAGCCTGTACAAAACAAGGCAGTTTTAAGAAGATACCTGTGACGAATCTCACTGAGGAGTTAGATGGGGGGATTTAGGAAGGGGATTGAGAGCTATTCCTCTGGACAGGCAGGAGGCATCCAGTGGTCTGTTTATGATTGGTTAAAACAAATCCTAATGGGGCGCCTGGGTGGCTCAGTTGGTTAAGCGACTGCCTTCAGCTCAGGTCATGATCCTGGAGTCCCGGGATCGAGTCCCGCATCGGGTCCCCCGCTCAGTGGGGAGTCTGCTTCTCCCTCTGACCTTCCCCCCTCTCGTGCTCTCTCTCAAAAAAAAAAAAAATCCTAATGCTCCTTCGTCAGGAAATAGTCTTCAGTCAGGTCCAAGGCCAGCCTAGCATCAGTGGGATCACTCAAACTTCTTTAACAAGGCTGGTGGGTTAGAATAATTTTTGAGACACCATTCTTATCTTGAGATCTCTTAGGCAAGTACTGCTGTAAGGGGAGATTTTTTCCTTTTACACAATTATAAAGAAGGGTTTCTAGTAGATGATCTTGGAGAAGTATTATAGAATGTTGTCAAAAGGTCTATTCCCAAAGAAATTAAGTTGGAGAAAGTCTATTTCAAAAGCAATCCAATCCATGAATTACATAAAGAATGACTAAAAATGACTAAAGAAAAGTAATCTCAAGGGAGAGGACCAGCCCATGCTCCATCTAAATTGGAAATCCGCCATCTCCAGCGGATGCCTATACAAATTAAATATGTGAAATACACTGGATGTATATACAAATGTATGTCCACATTTACAGTATAACATGTTTTGTGTATATAAAATGTAGTTAATGTATTTGTAAAGTATAAAAGTATTAATACAAGAAAAACCTGGGTACCTCCACTCAGTTCAAGAAATCACACACTACTGGTTCCTTTGAAGTCCATTTTCCCCGCTGATCATTAACTTGCTTTACTTCCGTTTTATCATACTGATTTTAGTTTTAAGACCCTAAAATCAGGCTTGATCCCACAATGTTATTAAATTTATGAAGTGCCATACCCTGGATAGGGTTTTAGAATCTAGGAAATAAGGCCAACGAGGCATTTTTATGAACTCAGTGAATGTTTATTTCCAAGTTTATTACCATGTGTGTCTCCCACAGATGGCAGTCCTCAGTGATAAGGGACCCGAAGAACTTGGGCTTATATAGCATCAGAAGAGAAAGAACCATCACTTTTCAGAGAGGTGACAAGACAAGGACTTTGAGTTTCTAGGGCAGTAAATGGTGAGAAGCTAAGGGCTACCTAGTAGTGTGTGTTAGGTGCCATCTCGGAGCTGACTGGGGTCTAGAGTTTTCTCCAGTGATTAACATCTGTCCTTCCTGGTAGAGAAGGGAGAGGGGGACACCTGCACAAAATAATGTCCTGCTTTTAGGCGAACAGCAGGACAGAGAGCTTTTCTTGTCTCCGCTTCTCCCTTGCCTTTAGCTCAAAATAATCCTTATGCCAAAGTGGTATGTTCAGCTACTCTTCAGTGTCAATAATTTAAAAAAAAATAGGAGCACCTGGTTCAGTCCGTTAAGCATCTGACTCTTGATTTTGGCATGGGTCATGCTTACAGGGTTGTGAGACTGAGCCCCATGTTGGGCTCCATGCTGGGCATGGAGCCTGCCTGGGACTCTCTCTCCCCTCCACTCCCTCTGCCCCTCCCCCAACCTCCACCTTCTGTCTTCCTCTCTTTAAAAAAAAAAAAAAAATAGAAGGTGGAATAAGAAAAAGGAACCTAGAGTATGGGCTCTGAAAACTAGACTAACAATTGAATGTTATTATGCAGATTGTTGATTTTTGAGAAGTAAATACTAGCAAATACATCTCCATAAATCCATGTCTTGGAGAGTGGTTTAATTTCCTTAGTGTTAGAAGTTGTCATTAGCAGTCTCCGTGGGATACTGAAGACTCCAGGAGGAAGAGGGACCCATGGGAACAGATTAGGGTAACTTTACCTCTATACAGAATTTTGGAAGTTGAAAAATAAGGCCGTGGGTAGAAAGCCAAAATTATCTTCTGGCCTCCATATAGAGAGAAACTCGCCAACATCTAGAAAAGAACAATTTGCATTTTAAGGTGTATCCAATGATCTGAGAGAGAGCAACACATCAGGTGAATAATAACTTCAGCTGCTGCAAGCTTTTCTTAACATCTCTATTTAGTGCTTGAATGCATCCTTCTGTTCTATCTGCTACTCTCCCAAAGTACCCAACCCTGCACAATATATAAAGTCATCATTTTTAAGGCTAACTACATCTAATTCTTAGCCTGGGTGGTAGGTGTGTAGACAAACTCTACAAAAGCTGTATTTCCACATTTTTTTTTTTTTTGCCATATCACAGTGAAAATGTAAATTGCAAATGTCTTTACTTCTCAGATTGTGTGCTGGGTCCCCTGCAGTTACAGGAATAATATTCGCTTATCATCAGAAGGTCAAAATCTCCTTACCTTTATGGCCAGGGAAGCACCGTTCCTACTTCCCAAATTGGATCCTTTTCTCAAAAAGTGGCATCTTCTTTGCCTGAGGGCACTCTTCTGATATTCATATATTTCAAAGCAAGCTTCATTATCCAGGAAAGAAAAACTATCATTGTCTCTGCTTCTCTGAAACTGTAAAAACTCACAAGAACCTAGTTTATGTCAAGCCACCTGAATCTCCCCCCATTAAGTAGTGGATTTATTCAATAAGAATAGGATAGGAATATTTTTCAGACACTTTTCAGAAAGACATTATCAAAATTCCATCTAGCCTGTTAGAGGGTTTTTCTGTAGACCAGGCTCACTGCCTGTGAGGATTAATTTTATGATACCAGTCCAGATGCTGCCACAAAGGTATTTTTTACATGTGATTAACATTTAATTCAGAAGAATTTGAATAGAGTAGATCATCCTCCAGAATGGGGGTGGGCCTCACCCAATCAGTTGAAGGCCTTAAGAGGCAGAGTCTTCGGTCTCCCAAGGAAGAGGGGATTCTGCTAGCAGATGGCTTTTGGCACTCAAACTGCAGCATCAACTCTTCCCTGAGTCACCAGCCTGCTCTGCAAATAAATGTCAGACCTGCCAGCCCCCACAATAACATGAGCCAATTTTTTTAAATCCATCTCTTTCTCGGTCTCTATGTATAATGGAACATACACACATCCTATTGGTTATGTTTTTCTGTACAACTCTGGCTAGGAGACTGCCCCTCTAGAGGACACCTTCAGTCCTTTTAAAAACATTTAAATACATTGACCTAGATGGTCTTCACATTACCCTCAGCTTTATCAAACTTTACACAGGCACCCGATCTTCCTTTTCTAGAACCTCTGTGGTGGAAAGCTTGTCAGTTTTTCTTCCCCCGAGCCTCTCTGAGATGATAAATCTTTTAAAAAGCCTCTTGCAGGTTTTGTATCCCATCTTTTTGAACATAAAACGTCGGGGAAGATAGCACCTGACACTCCCCAGTTTCTGTGAGACTACAGGAGCGTAATTTGCATGTATGCCTCGCTCTTGATTGTAAAACTACTTCCTGTCACTTTTTTTGGGTAAAGCCAAAGAGCAAACACAGATGACTTGTTCTGCCTCTCACACCAGCACTTAAAAGCTCCCTCCTGTCCTCTGTTTCGGTGAAGTTGATCTCAGACTGAGTGCTGGTCTCTCTCCCCGACTGCAGTTGCCTAGAATAGCGTCTTCCTTCCCTGTTCAACTTTGCTGCGGTCTTTGCTTTGGCCATATGGGAAAGACTATTCATTCCTGAATTTGGTACTAAAGTTACTCATAATTGGCTGGAAGTCAACAGCGGGGTTTCCATAATATAGTCAGATCTCTTTAGTCCTTCAAAAATTGTGTACCTGCCTTAAAAGGAAGTTTCTTATTAAAACAATTTTTTAAAGCATACTCTGCATGGGAGATGTAAATAGTGAACATAAGCTCTAGGAGTTAAAAAAAATGTTTTCAGTAAAACTTTGAATCTGGAGAAAGTCTGGTAGCCATCTATCATGATTGTCAATTTTCTCTCTTTCTCAATTCACTGGGTATGTGTTAGATCCTTTTTCCTGTGGCATTCATTTCTTCTTAACTCCACTGATGGAAACTTAACTCCACACCGTGAACAGAGGTTAAAATCAAACTAAGCCAGATACCCAAAGTCCAACATAATTCTTTTTATCCAAACTTACTCCTAGGAAATGAAGGCTCAAGTATCATCCTGATATGGCAGGATATTGTGCTGTTTGTGAATGTTTATTGGTGAATGCTTAATACATTTAGGTTTTAGATTATTTTTCTCCTCTTGGGCCAATCTGATTCCCTAGAGATGAATATGTAAATATTTTGTTGAGTTTAAGCCTCACAAACCAAGTGTTTATGAATTATAGGCTAGAATCCTCTCCATATTGTGAGAATCTGAGACACAATGGCCTCCTCTTAATCCTATTAGAGGGGCCAGGGCCCACTGTCTGGACCACAAGTCTGATGGTCAATTTGTCTTGACCTGCTTTGAACTGAAAATTATTGTCCTAGAGGGTGTCATTTGCTATGATACATAGCCTTCCTACACACAGTGTTCCTATTGTTTAGCCATAACCTTCTAGAATCTGTCTGCATGTACAGAATATCAAGCCCTACCTAGACTGGCCTGTGCTCATAGAATTTATACTTCTAGAATGATTTACTCAAGAGCTCAGTGTAAGACTCAGGTTAGAATCAGTATATTTACTCATTGATCAAATAAGCTGCACATAGTATACATGCCAACTTCAGAAACCAGCCACAGTATGTTCACAAACTGGAAAGTTTCACTGAGCTCCATGTCTAGAATTTTCAGTGGGGCTCCCTTATGTAGGCATGATTTATTAAATCATCAGACTTGTGATTGAACTCTATCTCCAAACCCCCTCTTCTTCCCAGAATTTGAGCTAGCCCAAAGTCACAACGCTTTAACTGGGGATGAGTCTCTCTGGGGACCAGCCTCCATCCAGAAGCCAACTAGAGCCCCACCTTGAGTCCCCTCATTAGCATAATAAAGGCACACCTGTCACCCAAATTCCTTACCTGGAACCAGAGGCAAAAAACAGATATATTCTTTATTATACCACAGTTGATAGCTCTAAAAATTCAGGATGAGTGAAATCCAAAAAGGAGGCTATTGAAAGATTCACCCTCTGTACACCTGAACTGAGATTCAGAACTTTCTAATTTTCAAGAGCATAGGAAGAATTCTATATGGCTGATGAGTGTGTAAATTGACACCGTCATCTGAGGGAAAAAACCTGGTAAAATCCACTAAACCTCAACATATGAATACCCCTGATTTAGCAAATCTACTTCTAGGCAAATACTTGGACCCATCTGAAACGCACACACACCCACACCAAAGATGACTGGGTTTCTGTGTCGTTTACCCTTCCTAGTCTTCCAGTTCATTGCTTTTGAGCTATTTTATTTATTTATTTTAAAGATTTTACTTATTTGTCAGAGACAGCACAAGCAGGGGAAGCTGCAGGCAGAGGGAGAAGCAGGCTCCCTGCTGAGCAAGGAACCCAATGTGGGACTCGATCCCAGGACCCTGGGATCATGACCTGAGCTGAAGGCAGACGCTTAACCGACTGAGCCACCCAGGTGTCCCATTTTTGAGCTGTTTTATAATTTGTAGTTTCTTATAGTAAATTGTTTTTCCATAGAAATGCTAATGAGTTTAAGTTTGTGGAATGCAACTGATTATTGTCCTGTAAATGTTGACAAATTTGGCATTTACGTGTAAATTCATTTCCTGCATTCCTGATTGTGTATATATAGGTATATTGTTTGAACTGTCCTTTGAACCAGTGGAACATTTTGCTGGCTTGCTAATTAACTGAGTTCTACAAGATCTATGGCATGTGCTCTTTTTTTCACCTTTGCAGGAAAATTATGATTTTGCCCTTTAAAAAAAATGTAACCTTTACCACCACCAAAACCAAATGCTGGACAGTTCATGGAAACATTATTTACATGTGGGTAAGAAAGTGTCAACATTGGGTCTGCAACTCTGTTTCATCGTCCTCTGAGACAACTCAGTTTTGTCCTTTAAACACACTGATGGAATTTACTACCTGGAAGATAAATGAAGGTCTTCTGGGGCTACTGTATACTGATTCCTTACCTTATTTTTCAGCATGCTATACCTGGTCTCTCTGGGTTGTATATTGTATATAAACCTCCAGCGAGGATGTACATGGGGTGAGAGTTTTCCCTTCATCCCTCTGAAACCAAAAGGCATCTTGGTCTAGAAAACAAGTTGAACTATGGAGCTGCATCTAGAAAGAGACAAAGTAGTGATTACTTTTGACATTAGAGCATTTTCTAAAAATCCTGCTGGACTCTCATCTAATAACTCCTGGAGGTGTAACTTTGTGGTCACAGTGTATTTGACTAACAATCCACAACTGATAAATGTGCAAGTAGTTTCGAGCTCAATAAAGTTAGAGGTTAACCAGAAAATACTGATAATATAATTTATTGGCCTTTAGACAGCCAATCTTATACATAATTTAGCAATCTTAGACATATTTAGACATTTCTTTCTTGACTAATCTCCTTCTTTCTCCATTGTTCTTTAAGTGAGCTCTTGTATTCTTGATGGTTCCCTCATTGATGAGTTTAATAAAATTTTGAGAATTGTCCTTTACATCCTACTATCATTCAGGCCTAAGAAAAAAAAAAGGCCTTCTAATATACTCTCATAAAAATGGAGGTCATATATTTCATTATATACCATTAAATATTATTTAAATTTTAAATACTGTTTAAATTTCACTATTTTTATGAGTAGATGCAACAGTTCTTCAAGTCAAGAAATGTTCTTCTGGGAAAGACAAGGTCAATATTTATCACAACTTGGATTCATAGTTACACTTTTAGGATACTTATGGTTAGGACCATTGTGGGCTTTTGTCTTTCTTATTTATGGTCCTCGTGGAAAAGAACATTTGTTTTTTAAGAGGTTACCTATATTCATTTCTTCACACCAGTAGCAATATCCACCTTAACAGAACTTTGTGCCTCTGTGGGAAGTTAACATCTTAACTGACCGTCTGTTAATGAGAAAAAAAAGATCCTGCATTTTGTTTTGGGTAGGATATTTGAGGAAAATATAGAAATTGCTATCCAAAGTTAGTATAAAATGAAATTTCATGGGGAAAAAAGCTTTTTCCCCTTTTTAACTTCACAAATTTTTGAAAAATATTTCCCTGTTACCATATGGGTTCTGAATTATTTTTTAATGTCATGTAATACAGAGCTCCATATTCCAGTCCTACATGTAAGGAGCTTGGAAGTCATTATCTTAACAATAAATAGAAATAATGGAACAAATAAAAAACTCAAAAATTCATCTCAGATCTTCCAGAGATGTGAGGTTACTGGGCAAACTGCTGCACCAAACTTGGAGACATAGGTAGAAACAGAGAATCACAACTTATCAGAGTAAAACCCACAAGCAGAAACCTTGGCTGGAACCAGAGCTGGGGTCCTTTTACCCAGTACATCATGTCCCAAGAGCAAGAAAAAAATCTCAAACAGTACTAAAAGGTCAAGCAGTTTGAAAAAAAAAGGGACGTTAAATTTAGCAGACCAGAATTCAAAGCAACAGACTGATACGCTAAGGGCATATATGGAAAAAGTAGAGAGCATTCAAGCACAGATGTACCCTGTGAACAGAGATGGAAATTCTAAGAATGAATCAAAAAGAAATATGAGTGATCAATAATACTGGAACAGAAATGACATATCTGAGTAAAGAATCTCTGAACTTGAGGACACCTCAATCGAATCTTCCAAAACTAAAAAGCAAAGAAAAGCACTCACTCACATGCACGTGTGCACACACACACACACACACATCACAGCATATGCAAGAACCCTGGGACAATTACCAAAGGTATAATATATGCATAATGGGAATATCAGAAAAAGAAGGAATGGAAGAAATATTTGAAGGAATAAGGCCTGAGAATTTCCACCAATTAATGTTGGACACCCAACCACAGATCGAGGAAGAAAAGTGAACACTAAGGACAATAAATGTAAAAACAAAAAGCAAAAAAATTACACCAAAGTATATCCTAGCCAAGTTTCAGAAAATCAAAGATAGATAAACACCTTCAGAAACCATGCAAGAAAGAAGAGCAGAGAATGAAGTATTTAAAATGATGAGAGGGTAAAAAAAAAGTCACCAATCTAAAATTCTGTACCCTGTGAAATTATCCTTTAGCAGTTAAGGAGAAATACTTTCTCACACAAGCAAAAATTGAGCAAATTTGTTGCCAGTAGATTTGCTGTGCAAGAAATGTTAAATTCTCAGCAAAGTGGGTATAGAGGGAATGTGTGCCAATGTAATAAAGAATATATATGACAAATCCACAGTTAACATCATACTCGGCGGTGTAAAACTGGAAAATTTTCCTCAAAGGTCAGGAACAAAGCAGAGATGCCCATTTTCACCACTTTTATTCAATATAGTATTGGAAATCTCAGCCATAGCAATTAAGAAAGAAAAATAAGAGGCAGTGAAATTGGAAAAGAAAACTGTCACTATTTGCAGATGACATGATACTACCTATAAAAAACACCCTTAAGACTCCACCAAAAAACTATTAAAATAAATTAATTCAGTAGAGTCACAGGACACAAAATAACATACAGAAATTGGTTACATTTCTAATATACTAAAAACTAGCTATCAGAATAAGAAATTAAGAAAATAATCCCATTTACAATTACATTAAGCAGAATAAAATACCTCGGAATAAATTTAATGAAGGAGGTAAAAGGGCTATACTGTGAAAATTCTGAGACAGTGACAGAAGAAATTGAACATGGCACAAATGGAAAGATATACCATGCTCATGAATTCGAAGAATACTGTTAAAATGTCCATACTACCCAAAACAATCTACAGATTCAATGCAATCAATCCCTATCAAAATATCAGTGACATTTTTCACAGAACTAGAACAGAGAATCCTAAAGTTTGTATGGAGCCACAAAAGACTCTGAATAGCCAAAGTAATCTTGAGAAAGAAGGACAAAGCTGGAGGTATCATGCTCTCTGATTTCGAACTCTACTACAAACCAGCAGTAATCAAAACAGTGTGGTACTGGCACAAAAACAGACCCACAGATCAGTGGAATAGAATAGGGAGCCCACAGATAAACCCACAATTATATGGTAATTAATCTATGACCAAGGAGGCAAGAATATACAATAGGGAAAAGACCATCTCTTCAATAAACAGTGCTGGGAAAACTGAGCCACTATCTTATACCGTATACAAAAATAAATTCAAAATGGATTAAAGACTTGCATGTAAGACCTAAAACCATAAAATTCCTAGAAGAAACCATAGGCAGTAAGCTCTTTGACATAAGTCTTAGCCTTTTTTTTGTTTGTTTGGTTTTTTTTGGATATCTCCCCTCAGGTAAGGCAACAGAGGCTAAAATAAATGAGATTAGATCGAACTAAAAAGCTTTTACGTAGGGAAGGCAACCATCAACAAAATGAAAAAGCCACCTACTGAATACAGGAAGATATTTGCAAATCATACATCTTACAAAGGGATAATATCTAAAATATATTAAAAAAACCTGTACAACATAAAAAAAAAACCCAATTATAAAATGGGCAGAGGACTTGAAGACATTTTTTCCCAAGAAGACATTCAGATGGCCAAGAGGCACATGAAAAGATGCTCAACATCACTCATCATCAGGGAAATGCAAATCAAAACCACAGTAAGATATTATCTTGTATTTATCAGATTAACTATGATCAAAAGAACAAAAAATAACAAGTGCTGGCCAGGATATGGAGAAAAGGGAACATTTGTACACTGTTGATGGGGATGTAAATTGGTGCAGTTGCCAGGGAAAACCGTATGGAGGTTCCTCAAAAAAGTAAAAATAGACTTACCACATGAGCCAGCAGTTCCACTGAAGCAAATGAAAACACCAATTCAAAGAATCAGATGCCCAGCCCTACTTTCACTGCAGCTTTATTTAGAACAGCCAAAATATGGAAGCAATCTAAGTGTTTGTCAATAGATAAATGGATAAAGATGTGTACACACACACACACACACACACACACACACGATGGAATATTATTCAACCCTAGAAAAGAATGAAATCTTACCATTTGTGACAACATGGATGAACCGAGAGGGTATTATATGGGTGAAATAAGTCAGAGAAAGACAAATACCATTTGATTTCAGTTACATGTAGAGTCTAAAAAACAAAACAAATGAACAAACAAAACAGAAACAGACTCATACAGGAAGCAAGCTGTAAGTTACCAGAGGGGAGGAGCTGGGAGCAGCTGAAGTATGTGAAAGGGCTTAAGAGGTACAAAATTCCAGTTATAAAAGAATTAAGTCACAGGGATGTAATGTATAGCATAGTGGAAAATGTTAACAGTTCTTCAGAGACAGGTCCAAAACTCAGATGCACATAAAGGAAGAGCATCAGAGAAGGAATAAGTGAAGGCAAAATAAAAATGTTTAATTTTCTTACTCTAAATTAATAGATAATTGTTCAAAATAATAGCAATAACATATTTGATTATGTATGTTTATATGCTTATGGATACTTATGTACAAATGAAATGAATGGCAGCAATTATACAAGGGACAAGGAGAAAAAAATAGGATTATTTTGTCATTTTAAGGTACTCAAACTACTTGTGAAGTGCCTGTAACAGAGCATCAAACTACATGAGGCAAACGCTGATAGAAATGCAAGGAGAAAGAGATGGATCTGCTGTCAGAGTTAAGATACTTCAACATTCCTGTATTGGAAATGGAAAGATCCAGCAGGCAAAAAACTAGTAAGGACACACTGAAGTCAACACACGTGACGTTGGATGTAATATCGTCTATAGACCACTTCACCCAACAACAGCAGTTACGTATTCTTTTCTTCTCAAACTCACAGAGAACATTCTGGGCCCTAATACACCTTAACAAATTTGAAAGAATAGAAACCATAGAAGATCGGCACTCTGACCAGAATGGAATTTAACTAGAAATTAGTACCAGAAAGAGAGCAGAAAAATCCCCAAATGCTTGGAGATTAAAATAGACGCTTGTAACACATGGGTCAAAGAAGAGATCACAAGACAGAAATTTTAAAATATTTTAAACTAAATGCAAGTGAAAACACAACTTACCCAAAACTGTAGAATGAAGTGAAAGCAGGGCTTACTGGAGAATTTGAATCTTCCTCTTCACGGAGCAGGGGACAGACCTGCAGTTGCCCCTCCTCCCACTGGGATCCTCCCAGTTTCTTTGACTTTCAGGCCAGATGCCTGCTTAGCTCCATTCACGCAAGGGCACCAGACACTCACATCGTCAAGGTTGAGGACATCACAGACTTACAGAGTTTTCTGTCCCTCCTTATAGGTTCCAGCTCTTGTCTGCGGGTTCCATCTTGTCCATGATGACCCCATTTTACATTTTTCTTCCTCCTTTAACTGCGGGTCACATTGACTTCAACCTCAAGCATCAAAGGCAACAGGCTTCGAGACCGCTTTACCGGCTCCCACAACTGCATAAGGTCAAATCCCTAAGATAGGCAAACAGACAACCTACACTTAGTGCTTAATGATGAAAGATTGGGTATTTCCCTCTAATTTCAGGACCCACACAAATTGTTCACTCTTACCATTTCTATTCAGCGTTGTGTTAGAGCTTCTAGCCAAAGAAATATGGCTGGATAAAGAAATAAAAGGCACATTGCTGGAAATGAAGATAACTAACCGTCTTTACGAATAGCCTGATCATCTATGTAGAAATTTCTAAAGAATCTACATTAAAAAAAAAAAGTGAGTTTAGCAAGGATACAGAATGTAAACCAAACAAGAAAGAGTATATCAAATACATATGGTTAGTGGTCCAAGAGTTGGACGCCTAACTGAGCCACCTAGGTGCCCCCTAATTTTAATTAATTTAAACTTAAATAGCCATATGTGATTGGGGGCTACCCTAACATAAAGTCCTTTTTATCTGCATCTACTATTCTAGGAGTCTATATCTATGCCAGTAATTAAAAAAAATCATCTTTTAGTTTTATCTCAAAGTTTTATTATAGGCTGTTTGCGTTAATAGTCTGTGACAGAGTGTGAATTACAGAAGACACAATGCAACCGCAAGGACATACAGCAAATATACTGACTGTAAAGAAGCTGTTTAATTGGTATGTGTGTGATTTCTGACTCTTGTACGTGTCACCACACCAGCCTGCTATTGGATCAATTTCACCACGTACAGCCTGTGAAAGAAGCGATGCTGAAGCAGTGCTACTTGGATGCATCTTCAGTGATGCTCACTGCAGGTAAACAAGAACAATGGTGTTACATTATTTTCAAAGAAGCAAAATATAAAACGACTTGCACTTGGAGAACACCACCCAGGGAGCTTAGTGGCAGATTTTTGACAGTTTGCCTGAATTTGCTCATTCCTAGACGTTAGCTTATTAAAATATTGTCTCCACAGATCTGCCTCCTTTTCTGTGGTGTTTTAAGATGTGCACAGTATTCTTAAATGGAATCACGAACTTTCCCATACACCTTCGTGTAAGAAACAATACTGAAAAATACTACTCTGCTTTTTTGTGATGTGTGACTCAAGACCTCAAAGTACAAGTAATCAATTGACTTACTTTCATACACCTACAAATCTTTACCTTGTAGAAAACACCGCCATACAAAAAGGAGTCCCTGGAATAACCTGCAATGTTTTACTGTCATTTATGATCAGATTCATCCTTATGGAATGTCTATTCTATACACAGAGCAAGTTGAAATTAAATTTTTATTGTTCAGGTAACCTGGACTCAAAGGATTTGTTCCTATGGAGGAAAATAAGGGTTCTTTCTAGAAACTGTACTTAACTATAAATACATATACATTCCATTATATATATTTATATATATACTTCTATATGTATATGAAATATGTCCACTGAAGTCTTATGGAATTAAATGCAGAGATCACACAAAACATGTAATAAAGACAGGTATGGACAATATAATGTACAACAGCTTCAACAGATCTTCCAAGGAACATAGCTCTGGTGAGGTCCCCTGTTCCGTAAGAGTCCCATGGTCATATGGAATGGGGAATTGCTGTCCAGCTTCCCTCTGGGAGATGCATTGAGCACATCTGCACCTTAAGGCAACTGAACTCATATACAACAGCGGAAAGTGGATACTAGTATCCCACCAAAGAATTTACAAATATATTTGACCAAAGTACCCCTTTCCATTGAAACACTTGCTAACCTGCTCTAGGACTAGTGATTGAAGGAACACAATTTGGGGAAAACCATCACAGAAAGCTCCATTCATTTTTCAGTGTAAGTTACAGTATTCATTTCAGTACTGACTCAACTACAATGGCCGTAATTTACGGGGTTTACCCTATTTTCCTAAGTTTGTGACAGCCTTACCTAAGATGTGTCTTCCTATATTTAGTCAAAATAGATGCCAATATAATAATCTTTGCATGTATTTTTTTCATTGAAAATTACATCTTTGTATGCACATGAGCTTATGCATATAAAGTAACACATCCTATATTAAAACAAAGCGTTAGGGGCGCCTGGGTGGCTCAGTTGGTTGAGTGTGGGACTCCTGGTTTCAGCTCAGGTCATGGTCTCATGGGTCATGGGTTCCAGCTGTGAGAGGCTCTGGGCTCAGCAGGGAGTCTGAAGACTGTCTCCCCCTGCGCCTCCCCCTGTGCGTGTATGCGTGCATGTGTGCTATCAAATACATCTTTAAAAAAAAGTAAATACAAATAATATACAATATTATGTTTTGACTTTATATAGGAACAGCTTCTACATAAAATTAATGAGCTGCAGTTTCCTATTGATTGAAACGTACCAACAGGAGACAAGCTGTAAAAAGATCCCTGGGCCTTTGGAGCTTCTCCTAATTTCTGATGGTCTAACTGCTTGGCTGAGTCAGTTGATCTAATTTTTATATGCAAAAGAGGGATAGAAGACATTAAAGTAATTTATATCTTAGCCTGTTTTAAAATGAATCTCAGGGATTTCTAGAAATACATATTCTTACATATAAAAATATTTATCTTACAGAGAAGAATATGAATCTCACATAGAAGATAAAAAATATAAGTGGTTAAAGGGGAAATGTTAGTACAAAGATAAAAAAATAAAAGAAAGGCTGAGGGAGATTGGATAAGTTAATCCTTAAAAATGCTTTTAGTTCTAATATTCTGGGATGCCATATTTGAAAATGAGTATGTGATTTATTTCACTTGAGTTCTGCCGGCCCTCTGTTTTCATGCTCTTCTGGCACAGCATCTAGTGACTTGATAAATTGATGTAAAAATGCATCTTTAAAGGAAATTATATTCTGAATTTATTTAAATCAGAATATATTTTATAAGAATTGTTCTCAGGACTTGAGGAAAATTAAATAAAACTGCAATATTTAGGAATTTACTTTGGATTTCTGAATATTAAATAAGTTCACTCCATATTGGTTATAAATTTATATGCACATTCAAATTCTGTATTTGATTAATATGTATTCTATGGAGTCTTCATTGCTTCATAATTATCCTCTGTTGTGGCAAAAATTATTCTTTTAAATCACAGATTTAAAAAATAAGCTCAATATCTCATTTATTTTCCAGTTTTCTTCCTTCATCAGGCTGACCATTTTAGGAATACTTTCCTAAAGATGTTTTCATTGTGTGAACATCTTTTAGTTTACTACTTGTTGCTATTATGCTTTCTTATTTTTATTTAGAGGAAATAAATTCATTGATATTCTTTATGTATGTTTGAGCCCCTCTACATAACATTACATTAGAATGGGGTGATAACTAGGACCCATCCCTTACGCATTTCTGGTTGATCCTACTCTCAGCACACACTGCAGCCAGCTACCATCATAAAATAATTCAGCGTATCTAAAAAGAAGGACTCTACCCATGTAGCAATGTCTGCTCTTGGTGCTAGACAGGTGTTTTGGCTCATATTACTCTATATTTGTTCTCTCTGCTTTGGTATCCCCAAAATACTGCATTGTCTGTTCCCTGGTATTCTTTATATGGAGGTTATTTTGTTTGGATTATGCATTTTATGATTAAACAATGAGATCATACACTTTCATTTAAAATATAGGAAGTAGAAATGCCTCAGTAGTTCCAAGTTATTCTCTTTTAATAAAGATAACAAAACATATATATGTATATATATTTTTTAATTTGGCACTGGATGGCACATTCTTGGGCAGACACAGAGAAAGCATATAATTCAATGTTATCAGCCAACTGCCGTTTACTATGTGCTCGGTACTGTGACAGATGATTAACATGTAAACTGTAACATTTAACTCTCATAGAAGCATTTTAGAGATTCTGAAAAAAAGAGATACATGGAGATTAATTAACTCCCCAAACCGTAGCCATAGCAGCAAGACAAGGAATACACACACACACTCACACAGAGCCAAAAGATACAGCTACTCACGCTCTTGGTAATTAACCTATGATCTCTTCTCTACCGTCCCTAGTCTAGTACAACTGAAAGTAATTATAAAATAAATATAGAAATTTAACTGTGGGAGTTTTGAGCCAGTAGATTTCCACGACTGGGTGAAACTGATGTTTGGGAGAGCAGAGTGGGTTGGAAAATAGTTGATAGAAAAAAGAACACAATTTCCTAAAGAGAGAAAAATTTTTACGGTGATGAAAATGTGCTCAGTTATAAAATGTTTTCACATGTATTGGCTAAAAGCAGACGAATCAACTAAAATGCAGAGGATCATACGCATTTTTCCATGTTTTTGTAATGGTAGTAAACTGTAAATGAGGATTTGGCTTAATTTAAGGCAAATTCCACGGATATTTTATATCTAGTCCACAAAACAGGATTCTACAGTATCTTCTCGGATACTTCCTGTTCTGTCATAGGAATAACAGGTGCGAGATAATCACTCGCAGGCCTGGGAAACCACAGAGGATGGTTAAGAGACCAGGTGTAGATGACCGGTGTCCTTGAAACAAAGCAGATCAAGGAAGCAATGTATTCAAGGATGTGATGTTTCCAAAAAGAAGGAAGGTGGTAGGTAATCCCTGTAGTTCAATAATTCACCTTCTTTGAGAAGAGCCCATCATCATCATCATCATCATCATCAACAACATCAACAAAAAACAAAAGGAGGGAGAAGAAGAAAAATACAATACGCTAAGAATGAGTCTCAAAAGAAGGTCTGGTTCTTGTCTAGAAAGCTTTAAAACTCCACTAAGTCAGGTCCATAAAAGAGATTCTGAAATAGCACAAAGACATCTCTTCTTCCTGGAAAGGCACATGAAATATCATGAAGACGTAAATGTTTCCCAGTCAAATGATGTCACCTCGGACCAGCCACAGGGTCCGCATACACACACCATGCTGCGGGACAATATATATCTTCATCCTCAGTGTTCAGTGGGTACATGTGCATGCATGAAAAATGTCTGAGGAAGATACATGCCCAATATTAAAGACAATTTAAGAATCAGGACAAGAACGGCGAATTGTGGCAGACCTGTGAACTAGGATTTCACGCGCTTCCTGTCCTGCTTGATTTTTTTAAAAAACTGTAATTGTATAGTGTTTTTACCTTACAACTTTATATTAAAGCAAAACCAGAAGTAGCGTAAGCTCAAATATAACCAATAATACCTTTCTTCCCCCCCCGTTTTCTTTTTCCTGGGTAGATTGACT
>NW_027397108.1:1218092-1252411 GCF_003265705.2 Callorhinus ursinus
GAAAGCAACAGGGCAGCATTTCGATAATACTGACTTTCTGGAGAAAAAGCAACTGATCTTGGAAGGCCTTGCTCTGTAGGGTTCCTTTGTTTGTGTTTGTGTGTGGTATGTGTTTCCTCTGGATCCTCATACTTTAAAGAACATTTTCAATTCGCAGTGTTGCATTTCTTTCTTCCTCCTCCGTTTTATTCCTTAGCGTGATGGTTAGCCTTCAGTGGTAAGCAGAACGAAGACCTCCCAAGGATGACCATGTCCTAAATACCAGATCCCATTGCTATGTTACCTTTCATGTCAAAGGAATATTTAAGTTACAGAGGGAATTCAGACTGCTAGCCAAGTGACTGGATGATGTGGAGATTATTCTGGAATAACACAGGTGGGTACAACGCAGTGACAGGGTCCTTCCGTCGGAAGGTGGAGGCTGACAGTAGGTAAGGGTAATGTACTGGGATGCGAGAGGGATCTACATACAGTTGCTGGCATTGAGGATGAAGCAAGAGGCCATGAGCCCGGGAACGTGGGTAGTCTCTCAAGGGGAAGAGGAAAAGGATTCTCCCTTGGACCCTCCAAAAGGAACACAACCCGGGCAACATGGTGATTTTTGTTCACTGAGACCCATTTCAGAGTTCTCACCTCCACAAATCTAAGACAATACATTTATATTGTTTTAAGCCACCAAGTTTGTGATGATTTGACAGGAAAGGGAATATACCAACCTAGAAAGCAAGGCTACCAGTTGCTTCCCCTGCAACCCCTAGCTTGCCAGGCTGGTCTGGGGGCTCCTTTGAGCACTAAGATCCCCACCCTACCCTGTGCTGGTTTCTCTTGGTGTAGTGGCTAGAAAGAAGCTTGAGGACAAATCCTTACTTGTCTGAGGCTCCAACCTTGGATCTCTGATGACTGCACTTCTAGTTCAGAGATGCTATAAAAATACATTGAGTATGACTCTTGGTTACTCTGTGTGAATAAAAGTTACTTTTAGAATATAATTTTACTACAATCTACTTAGAGAATTCTAGTAGCTAATGGTCTGTTTGCCATGTCCCTGAATACCTTATATAGATTAATTTCATATAATATTTGAAACAACCCTATAGAGGGTAGGCACTACTGTTATTCCTACTACCACTATCACCATCATTCCTGATTTATTTATTAGGAAGATAAACCAAAGCATGGAGAAGCTGCCGAGAGACTCCTCGGTAGTATGCTTTATCACCTTGTTTTTAACCTTGGCAATTTGCCTCTTGAGTCTGAGTACTTAATCAACACAATCTGACAGTTCTTCAATATGTCCATATAAAAAAAAAAAGTCTACCCCCATAAATCACCTGTGTTGCTGAAAGAAGAGGCTTTAGCTAAAAATATTAAGGTTATCATACCTAGAAGGACGGGCCCGGCCAGGGGAGTGGAGGACTGAAGTCATGGCTCAGAAAGGTAGATACACCTCTGGAGGGCCTCCAGCCCAGAGTTTATGGGAGCCTCCTCATACAAGCGATGCACAGAATTGAAGACAACCTACCATGTGCTCCTCCTTTCACTTAGCAGGTGGATGGTCTTAGGAGGATTGCTGAATGCTGCCCGAAGCCTGTTGATTTGTTCTTGCTACAATGGCTCCAGTCACAGAAATGAAGCTTTCATGGAGGCTGCAGGGGATATTGTGGTGCTCCAGCAGACACTGGTAATGTCCTGGGTCCCCGGCTGATGGGGATACTGGCTGCCAACAGCTCACAGCACATCCCCTGACAGAGACCACCTCCCCCAGGCTTAGCCCAGATGCCATTTTACTTTTTACATGTTTTTCTAAACCAGAAAAATTTTGGCCCAGTAAAAGCTTGTTAATGGGCTATTAGCTCCTTTTTTGCTGACCACATACTTAGCAGAAATATACCATTACTACCCAGTGACAAAAAAGAGGTAGGAAAAGATTTCTCCAAGCATAATAAAAGTTCTTACCTTTATTGACCCTAGACTTCATGCTGTCCACCATCTGAGTATTCTGATTTACAGTCTCTAGATTCAGATGTTTAATTGAATGAAATAACACTTTTTATTCAGACATCTGAAAGACAGGCTTCGAGTAGGTTCTACAAAAAATATTTGAAACATTCAGAAGGCAAATTGGTGTATAACTTAAGTGGCAGTGATACTCTGAATGCGCTGCTAATTGAGAGAGATAATTACTATGTATCTTCTATGCCAAAATAAAATTGTCCTGGCGAGAAAAACAGTAGCTTTATCTACTCTGATTGTGACATCTGTTTAACCTTTCTTTGAAAGTAAACCAATGAAAATTTTTCCCTGATATGTACTGAAAAATAAAAACAAAACCTAGAGTACCCATAAAAGTTATGAGCTTTCCAAAGTTTTTTCTTCAGAGATACTCAACCATTGAATATGCATCCTCATAAGACAAAATCATGGAAAGAGACTCCAAATACTAGAAGGAAGGTTGTCTCAGTTCACTGAATGTGAACAGAAGAAAACAGTTACAATATTCATAAGCCAAACTTACACTGAAAAGGAGATTTTTTTTTCCAAAAAAGCAGAGCACAGCATTTTATAATGCATCAAACTACAGAATGTATTCATATTCAATAAGCCTAGTTGTATTTTATGATTAAAGATAATATAAAGCTTTGTATGAATGAATTCTTGATGTATTTGAAACAAATAAATGTTTAACGGCATGAAAGCATACAATTTAAGGACACATTTTTTAAAAGCAGCTTTTTCTTAAAGAATTCAAATTTAATGTTAAAAAATACTATTTAAGAAGAGCCAAATTTTACCTTTAACTTGGCAATTTCCTGTTGGTTGTCCGTTTGCTTTAATCTCCCCCACTTCTCTCAAGAGGGAAAAAGAAAAAATATCTGTGATCACACTGTCGTCATTAAAACATCCTGAAGGGAACAAAGGATCACGTTCTGAGTCCTTGAAAGTCTTGACATTTGCAGCCCCTACAGAGAAATCAGAGGAACAACTATCACAAAGAAGGTAACTTTCAAAGCTGACCTAACAGCCATAAAAGCCTCAACCGTTTCAGCTTTAAAACAGGACTCAAACTATTAAGTATACTATTCTGAAGTTACACACGAATGCCCATCTATGTCTATAGCTCTAGACTTTTGGGATATAAAAGGAAACTAATTCCTGCATTATTCTTATTGTACTTGAAATTTGGGCCTCTTAGTGGAAACAGAATACAGAAAGTGTTTATTAGAATAGTTAAAATATTAAGAGGTGAAGAAAAGTTTAAATTTACTTACATGGGTATTGTCTCTGAATATGCAGGATTTATTAATAATTTATGTAAAAGGAAGACACCGAAAAGTCTTAATAGCAGGGACCTGAGTAAATATGTAGGGGTGCCTGGTGACTCAGTTGGTTAAGCATCTGACTTGAGTTCAAAAGACTCAGTTCATGATCTCAGGGTCACAGCATCGAGCGCTCTGTAGGGCTCTGCACTGGGTGTGAAGGCTGGTTAAGATTCCTTCTCTCCCTCTCCCTCTGCCACTCCCTTCCCCAACTTGTGCACGCTCTAAAATAAATAAATAATAAATACATGGTTTTCCGCTGTTTAAGAGTAGCAAAAAATATGGTTTGGTATTATCCACGGCAATAAAAAGACAGCTAGGCTAATGGACAATTCCTGAAACTCACAAAGCCATTGATTTACCTACCATCTCATAAACTTTTTTTAAAGAAAAGGGTGGAATTTAATCTTTATTTACGAGACACTGCAAGAGAAGAGATTCCACATAGAAATAAGAAACGCACTGAGGGTATGCGCTTCATACAGGTTGTACAGTTTGGAACTGGTCAAGTAGAGTTTCGTTGTAAAAAGTGCTACAATAACAAAACACATTTAAAAAGAGTTCTTAGTAGAGAAACAGTAAGACAAACTTCTACCAAACAGAATATACAACAAACAACTTTCTGCCTCAGCTGCACAGTCTAAAAGTTACAGTTCCCGGGAGTGCCATCCTGAACTTGGAACGTATAGCCTTCAGAGGTAGTTTCTAGCATGACATTCTGATCTTCCTCTTCCTCTACAGAGAAATACTTCTCAATCAAGTTTAATGAAGCTTTGTACACAAACTCGTCTTCATGGTTTTGTAGAGTTTCAGTTTTGTCCAAACCTCCACATTCTTCAATCATTATACTAACTTTCTCAGTTTCATCTAGTTTCTCAGCAGCCTGAAAGATGTTTGAAATGGCATCTGGAATAACCAGAATAATTTTGGTACCTTTTGCAGTTAAAAAGTTCATCAATGGTTCTATTATGCCACAATGAACGAGGTATACAATCTGTTCAACTGTCTCCCCACTTGTACCCAGACAGCTTCCTTTTGTGTCTTCCTTTTGCGTACGCCTTAGAGAGAACACCAACGAGGAATGGGACTAATCCATGATTCACAACTTGCTGTGAACCCAAGACTCCAAATGATCTTAGCAAACTTCTACCTTCTTTTCCCGCATCACACTCCTTGATTTGAAAACCAAAGTTCAGTGTGATGGTTTATAGGAAAATTGTGGGTAAGCAAATATCCGGCATAGAAAAAAGCAGAGAAAAACCAGTCTCTGGATAACTAAAAGCCAGCTTGGTATGTTTCATAATAACTGTAGAACATGTCCTCAGGAAGAGACCACCAACTGAAAGCTCTTCTTAGTTACAAGTTGATTAATAACATTTAGAATTCGAAGCAACAAGCAAGCAGTGATTTGGAAACTGCTCCCCATAGATGAAGACGTTATGAATCACCATTTGGAATGCTGTTCATATGATCCATGAAGTTGCACTAGAAAAACTTCCCCCACAAGGCCAACACGTTTCATTCCACCCAACAGTGACAGTGGGTCCTAAATGTATGGAGCAGTTTCTACCACCTTTGGATCTAGGTGAGGGTACTCGCAGGCCACTCCACTCCTGGAGAAAGTGCTTAAACATCATCCATGTCTCATGTGGAAGAGTTTAAGGCACATAATGTATGTCCAAGCACAGGGGTATTTACCCAACATTACTGAGGCACATTATGGATCTTAGTAAGTAATGCCTACGAAGGTAACTATGTTCAGAGAAGTTTACAAATAGTTCCTCTCTCACAGATAGTACAATGTTGTGCTTGTCAAATGGAAAGCAATAATACTGATTCAATTCTTTTTTGCTTGTTGTGCAACACCAGCCAGCAAAGGTTTATTATTTTTTCCTTGGGTGATATTTCTAGATGAAGTGAAGTGCCCGATAATTTCTTTTAACATATTCGCAAAGCTGAATTCAGGCCCGTGATTCATTGTAACTGCTTCAGAACACCATGTGAAAATTAAAAAATGAATAAAAATGCAGTAGAAGGGAAAATTCAAAGCACGCCATTTGTTAGAATCAATTTTTTTCTTTTTCTTTTCTTTTCTTTTTTTTTTTTTTTTTTGCGAGCACAGCACTTCAATCTCAATAGTGTTCCAAAGCCTCCAAAGCTTATAATGTTGGGGATACACATATTTTTCTCTCTGAAAAACAGGCCAGGAGATAATGAAACTATAATTTCAGAATACTGCAGCCGATATAAAATGGCCACATGTGTGATGCTGAAACACTCTATATGGGCACTTTCTGTAGAATAATCATATATTAAACTCAAGGAGTAAGGAAAAAGAATTTTAAGAGAGCGAAAGAAAAGCAAGGAAATCCTAAATATTGTGAGATAACACTCTATTCAAATCAGCGCTTTATTAATCCAACTTGAATTGATTTAATTCCCTCCTACATCTTAATCAAGACAGCCTTGAGTGCTAGAAACTTAGAGGCAGAATTTAGAAGTCAGGGAATTCAGCAAAACCAATCTGTTCCTTTATATGAATAATTACATCAGTACCAAAGGCCTTTTCCGACTCTCACACAGGTGTGCAATTTAAGACATTTTTAATACCGCCATTAGATGTTCATGGAAACCGTTATCAATTTACACATGCATGCACAGAAGCACATTTCACAGTATATTTACTTGTAGTTGGCTTATACTGGGTGGAAAGAGGCGATCTAATACTTTGAAGTTTTGTTTTCTATTTTTCAGCTGTCAAAGAGTTAACCCGAGGTGCTAGTGATAGATATGGTGGAAAACAAAGTATATTGTTTGCCTCAGTGTTTTTCCATGCTCTAGAGAGTCCTCCACACATTGCTTGGGAACAAGGAAGACAGTCCTACTCTCTTGTTTTATTAGGTGGAGAACGAAAGACCAGGACACTTAAGTGATTCACTTACCACTACACGGTTAGTCGATCAGCTTCTGAGGTCATGCGTCGCAAACCTCCTTCACCACTGAAGAAAACATGTCTTAACTTCTATTCTTGTAGCATTTCACTATTTTTATTTCCTTTTAGGATGTTTATCTGCTTTTTTAGATTTGGATTTAATTTTTATGCAAGACACTCTGTGATGGAAAACAGAAAACACTTATGATTTTAAAAATTAATATCTTCATGGAGCTGGGAGTTTTGTGTCGTCTTGAATAACGATCTAGAATCGTTTCAGAGAGGGACATTTCACACCATAAAAAAAATACTGTTACATAATTAATTTACAAATTCAGACTTGTTCAAAATTCTAAAATGTTAGGGAATGTGTTAAAAGCCACACTAAAAAGAAAATCAATAAACTTATGTAAAATATTTTAGTTTTAGTATATGTGCTGCCGAAGTGAGCACTATGTAAAATATTTTAAAAATCCAAATCCATGTATACTTTTTGTTTTCTATACACATATATATTAAATGTCAAATGAAAAACTACAAAAATTTAAATGATAAATGATAAACTGGGAAAAATTTGCAACCCATATAAGATTTATTTCCTTGACTTGCAAACAGCTTAAAAAAGCAATAAGGCAAATAAAATTTGTATGTAAATGTATATGTATTATATATAAATGTGTATATTTATATACACATTTATTTATATATGTCATACATTTATGTTTATATGTAATTTATATATATTTACCTATTATATATGACTTATACATAACATATAGTTACGTATGTTTATATATAACTTATTTATAGATTATATATCATGCATAGAAAAATAAATACTAATGGCAATATTATAATAAAAAGATATGATAACAGATTCATTTGAGTGGGTCTAGGTTATCAATGAAACAGTGTGATACTATGCGCTATTAAAATGTCCATAATCTCTACTACATAAGGAAGAATGTAAAAATATATGTCAATCTGCTAGTAAATCAGGGTTGAGAATGATCCAGCAGATTCAACTGAGAGACAACTATAGGTTTGAAAATACTGGACTTACGATCTATAAAAAGACTTCACATAAAAATGGCTTTACCTAGGTGTAAAGATATGCACTGGCTTTTCCTTTAAAATATTTAAGGTATTAAAGGGGATAATTGGAATTGAGATGTCTAATTATTTAGAAAAATAATTTTAGTGATTCTAAAAATAGAGTAATTGTACCAGCTAGTGTGTGGAAGGCCCTGTCCCAAAAAGTTATCACCTTTGCAGCAAGTCCTACTATATCCAAAATATTTAGGTTACTACAACTCCAAGTCTCCCACCCCATATTCCCTAAACAACTGACTCTGGTTTACTGTTCTCATTATTCACATAATACTTATCAACATCTAAAATCTTAAAATAGTAAATAAACATATTATCAGTCTCGCTCTTTCTTTTTTCAAAGATTTATTTATTTTTTAGAGAGAGAGAGAGAGTATATGGGGGCAGGGGCAGAGGGAAAGGGAGAGAGAGAGTCCCAAACAGACTCTGCACTAAGCACAGAGCCCAATGTGGGGCTCGATCTCATGACTCTGAGATCATGACCTGAGCTAAAACCAAGAGTCAGCCCCTCAACTGGGTGAGCCACCCAGGCGCCCCAGTCTTGCTCTTTAATAATATATACTATCATGCTTTAAAGAATCACCAATTCATCCTAAGCACTTAAACAGTCACAGACATTATACATTATATACTGCAGGGACTTAAACTCCAACAGAAGAGATGGAAAGACTCACCCAAGTGAAACAGGAATGATACTATGAGGTTCCCACAAAGACATGGACGTAGTCCCAAGAGAATTCTTACAGCATTGGATCAACCTTTAAATTAATGGTAAAATTTGTTAATTTAACATTTCCAGGATGGATGAGATTTGTAAAATAATGATTCTTTCAGGCAAGGGTTTAGACGTTATGGAAAGGTACAAAAATGATAAGCCTCTTCATATACTGATGAGAAATGATGCTCAGAGAAGAAATGGTCCATTTGGGATACACTCTGTCGGCTATGACCAGGACATTTTCCCTGAGGTGTTCGAAAACCACAAACGATGCAATGTTTAGACATAGTTCTTAAATGAGGTAACAAAAAAAAAATACTAATTCGTAAGTATAATTATAATTTTCTTGGCAAATGTTTCTGAGCCAAATTGATATGAGTTAAAATGCCATAATTGTGGGGGCAATTTTTTAGACTATTTTGATACTCTTGAGTTAAAATACTTCCAGAATAATTCCATTGTATAACATTTATTCAATCATAAAGTTAAAATCATGAATGTAGATTAATAAACACATGGCATTTGTATTTGAGATTTAAATCAGCTATAAATCATCCTATATTAGTGACTAATCCAATCCCTAAATAGAATAATTTTAGCTGAAAGTGAAATCATTATTCTACTTGCAATTCTAAATATTTGTTAAACTTAGAGGAAAAACAGACGGCATTTTGAATTGGTTTTGGACACGCTGGCATTCACCTGGGGTGGATGAACCATCTAGGGATGAGCTACTCGCTGTGCATGAGAGAGAAGTCAATCAATGTATTCCCCATTCATATAGCATGACAATAACTCCCGTGATAAAATCTTTTTTCTTTATAGTATTGTAAAGGTAAAGCACTACATCTCTTTCTATGCGCAAAGTAGGAATAGTTCCATTCATTGGAAGTAATCAGTTCTATTGAGAGAAAAATTCCCAAAGATGAAAGTCTGTATTAAAACTTTCGACATTAGAAACTGTCCTATTTCTATGAAGGTTCTCAAACATTAACACGGTGTAACATAAACTGCCTGATGGAAATCTGAGTTTCCTGATGGAAATATTTTACGGTTCATTTTGATTAGTTTTTTTCTCTTGCTTTTGAGGGAATCTAAAAGGCATTTACAATTAGCCATGAACAGAAGATAGAAGGACATCTACAACTTGAATTTAGTGCTATGATGGGAAATGTTTAACAACCAGCTCTCGTGGCAGGCAGGAGTGTCTCTGATTTGTACGATTTGTGACATTGGCCAACATCTGTGATAGAAATAGTCCCGCTGGCATCAATTTATTCCCCCATGCTGTACCTCTCATTCCTGTGACTTAAAAAAGAAAGAGATCGCGCCATTTGCAACAACACTGAGAGACGTGGAGGGTATCATACGAAATGCAATAAATCAGACAGAGAAAGACAAATATTATGTGATTTCACCTAAATGTAGAATCTAAAAAACAAAACAAATGAGCAAATAAACAAACAAACCAGAAAGACAAGTGGTGGTTTCCAGAGGGGTGGGGGGTAGGGGCATGGGTGAAACAGATGAAGGGGATTCAGAGGCACAAACTTCCATTTATAAAATAAGTCAGACACAAAAATGGAAAGTACCACATAGGGAATATAGTCAATAATATCGTAATAATGTTGTATGGTGACTACACTTAATGGTGAGCACTGAATAATGTACAGAATTGCTAAATCCTTATGTTGTACACCTGAAACGAATATAACATTGTATGTCAACTATACTTCATAATAATAATAAAAACAACCCCAAACTGTGTTTAACCACCATCTCACAAAATTGCTCACAATTTAACAACTGACATGCAAGCCACTCAGGCCAGCCCCATCCAGCATACCACCGGCCAGAAGGGGCAGAGAGAGGGGTCCTTCTAGGGACTGCTGACACACGCTTTGCAGTGAGGGAGGGACGTTCCAATCCTGGTTTTGCTGCTTAATTGCCTTGTCACTGTGGACAAGTCCTGTACCTTCAATGAGCTCCAGTTTTGTTATCTGTAAAGTGGAGTTATTGATACGACATCATAAAGTTGATATGATGATTAAATGAGCTGATGCATGTAAAGATGGTTAGAACGTCTGACAGCAAGTAATTTCTGAAACAGCATTTCTTGCGCATACATGTAAGGCTTCATGATTATCATGAGAATTACAGCTATTCCATTTTTTACTGTTTTCACCGGAGGTATGCCTATAATTTTACTTCTTTCAATTATAGACTGCTTTTAAGAAGAAATTATCACTGACTTGAACATGAAATACATATCAATTCCAGGTTGCCAAAGCTCAGAGAGCATCATGTCCTCATTCTGAACTGTCATTCTGCAATGAAAGCAAACTCTTAACACACTGTCTTTAAAAATATGATGAGAAACAAACTGAGGGTTCTGGGGGGGGACGGGTTAGCCTGGTGATGGGTATTAAAGAGGGCACGTTCTGCGTGGAGCACTGGGTGTTATACACAAACAATGAATCATGGAACACTACATCAAAAACTAATGATGTAATGTATGGTGATTAACAAAATAAAATTTAAAAAAATATGATGGTTTATGACAGCCTCATAGTAGACCTCACTGTTTTTCACTTTTCCCTTGTCAATTTCTTTTTATCTCAATATAATGGCTCTCCTATATACCACAACTTCGCATCCATCTTTTCCAATTTGGGTTTATTTTATATCCTCCCTAATTATATGTGGTTCTATTATAACATGTCGACAAACTTCATTCGCACTATCCATTTTAATCCTCACACTCATCCTTCTTAATTAAACACTACTTTGATATGAGTACTGAAGTTCATAGAAATGAAGTGATTTGCCCCAAATCATACGAGTGGTAGTGACAGATCTAGAATCTAAACCTAGGTCAGTTGACTACCCAGCTGGTGGTACAGGCAGGCAGCCCAAGTGAGAGGACTGTGTAGGAACCATTACCTCGGGAACCATGGGTTGGGGCACAGGAGATGTTGAACCTACAGTCTCCTGAAGGATCACTTGAACTCCATTGTATCAAGGAGAACCACAACTGTAAGAGTAACTATTTGGACTGGAGACTGAGTGGTCACAGGGAGTTAAGGGATGGCTATAATGTTTGATGAGATGAGAAGATGAGAACATATAAGAAAGTCATGGCCCTACTGAAATGACTTCTGGAGAAAAGTTTCCTTTTTAGACATCTTTTTCCCTCTTAGGATAAATGCAGAGACTAGATGTATTGGGGAATCCTACTAAGAGTCTTTAGTGGGGAGCTGCTATAGGGAAGACATGCTGGGTGAGGTCAGAAAAGGGTGCAGGTTGAATTCATAAAATTTGACAAAAATCATTCAATGTTTTCCGGTAATGGGCCAATTCTGACTTTCGAGTTCCAATCAGTTATTCTTCCCCAGTTTAGACAAAGTTTATTGACCCTCCCACCACCACTGGAGAATGTTGATAAAAACTCCATTAGCCTGCGTGAGAGGATACTTAATTTGTACTTGCAAAACTACTTTAAAGCCTAAATTGTTATATAGTTGTCATGTGCTGCTCAGGAGAGTAATTTAGGTGTGCATGCAGAGTTTTAATAAAAATAAACAAGAACACATACTTCCTTAAGTTTCTCCTTACAAATGCATTTTAAAAATTCCAACTGCTATGTTCAGTGGTGCATGGAAAATGATGTGTGCATTTCATTATATTGATGTACCTTAAAATTCAATGAACCTTTAAAGATAAGATGGATCTAAATAGGAAAAATGAGAACCAAACATAACACCGTAACATTTAACGGTCATGCTGGAGTGTATTAAAGGTTCGATTTTTAATATTTAGCATTAACAAATTTTGGTATAGATTCTTGTTCTGTATTGAGAGATGCATCAGGTTAACTTTACCATTCAATGAATGACACTGACACACAGTCATTAGATTTTACTGTCTGTATCAATTCAGTTTTTGAAATAGTATATTTCAAAATATAGATATAAAAGAAGCTCAGTGTAATAACACCACGTTGGAGAGCAAAAATAATGAATCCCACTAGATAAATGGAAAAAAAGCCCTGATAATCCCTAGAAACCATAAAATTTATTAACTTTACCCTACTGTAAGTGAAACGGATAACGGCATATCACATCTTGCATAGGGTAGGGATGGGGAGGTGGTGGTGGTTGTATGATCTCTAACGTGGTAGTTTACCTCAATTTTCCTTTAAAATAGTGACTATAGTACCATTAATCTGTTAGGATTAAGCAAAAGATCAAATGAGATAATACATATAAAGCACCTTCTAACAGTGTCAGGCACAGATTGTATGTTATCATCATTATTAAATTGTCTAAGGGGCGCCTGGGTGACTCAGTTGGTTAAGGGTCCGCCTTTGACTCAGGTCATGATCCCAGGGTCCCAGGATCGAGTCCCGAGTTGGACTCTCTGCTCAGCAGGGAATCTGCTTCTCCCTCTGCCCCTCCTCCTGCTCATGATCTCTCTCTCTCTCACTCTCTGTCTGTCAAATAAATAAATACAATCTTAAAAAAAAATAAACTGTCTTAATAAGTACTTGCTTTTAGGGGTATTTTCTAAGACACATTCCAGCTACTTGTGGAAATTTAGGGCAAATTTTGATTCGAGTATGTGCAAGTGTACATGGTATTTTCCTTTTCTCCCCACTTGATTATGAAACATTTATTAAATTTATTCACAGGATGGGGTGCCTGGTGGCGCAGTCAGTTAAGGGATGGACTCTTGGTTTTGGCTCAGGTCATGATCTCAGGGTTGTGAGATCTATCCCCCCCCTTTGGGCTCTGCGCTCGGTGTGGAGTCGGCTTCAGGTTCTCTCTCCCTCCCCGACCCTGTTTTCCTTCCCCTGCTCCCTTGAGCATGGTCGCTCTCCCTGTCTCAAATAAATAAAATTTTTAAAAAAATTTATTCACAGAACACAACTAGTTTTTCAAGCCCACAGGGTCTATTCTTAGTTATATCACAGAACAGGTACAAAGAAGCCCCATAAGTAGATGTGGAGGAAATGATCTATATTAATCATTATATATACTATAGTGGTCCCTCTCATACTTGAAGGCCATGATCTATCCCACAGTCTATCTGGACATTGTTTTATAGACACAGGAGCTTACAATGAATCTCCTACATCCCATTGATCGTGTGATTAGAAAGAACCAGACAGCCTCAGAGATGCTGTGGCAGCAATGATTAAAAATCATTTTCTTGATGATATAGAAGAAAATCACGTCTGATGTCTAATGTAATTGGAACGTAAGAGATGTGAATTTATGTGACTGAGAAAATATATACTTATTAGACTATAATATATATGTAGAAATTAAATAATTCAAAACAAAGACACTGTCCTTCTAACTTATTTCCTCCAATGAGAGAGAGAAATATCAACTTTCAGCCTTTACACATAATTTAGCTCACGGCTGACACAAAATCTGATTATCAGGGATGCTGCTCAAGCAAGCAAAGTGGAGCTGCCTAGGAACCAGCAGTATGCAGAACCTTGGGGCGTTCTCTCTTTCTAGAAGGCACAGACCACAAGGCATGCTCACGGGCTCCAGTGAGCAGCTCTGTTCTTCGTAGTCAAGGAGTGCTCACTTCTCCAGGAGACCTGCTATTCGCTGCTGCTGCTTTGACTATTCAAAAAACTCTACAAAATTAAAGAAAAATAAATACAAGAAAGTGAGCCTGGAAAATGTTCCCCGGTTAGGTCACGTTTACAGTAAAACCTGCCAAAGAAAGGCTGACAGACCAGACCCATCAGCAATGAAGAGACTCGGGATTGCACAATGACCTGAATTCATCAGATGGTTCCTGAGGACACTGTCCGCTTTCTGATCAGATCGAGGGCTACACCTCGACCTCTTTACATGTCATAATTCCTACCCCAACTCCTTTGGCTCCCACGTCACTGAAGTGGCATAGGACTTCTAATTTCGGCCCCTTTCTCCTACTCAGACTTCTAATCTCTCCATTCTGAATCGGTCCCGTTATTCACCTTTTCCGCTCCGTGCCCAGCCCCCTGCGGGCTGTTAGATTAAATCACACATTTGGCAGATTGGTGTCATCACGCTTTCTGGGAACACAGTAGTAGCTGGACTCCGACCCTGCTCGGCAATCCTGTTCTGCCCACTGGTCAGCTACCTGTGCTCTTCATCACAGCAACCATTTTAATTCTTTAGTAACCTCCTCCCAAACCCTGCCACCAGCCACTTTTCTCCGCTGATAATTTCTCTTCCTTCACAGAGAAAATTGAGGCTTTTAACCTATATTCAAAACGTTTGCTTTTCTACTGACTCCCACACGGCCCTACATATCCTCTGGTATCTCCTATGAAACATACAGATACAGTCCCTTCCTCATCAAATGTCCCTCTTGAGCTACTCCTTTATCTTTCTCCATCCCTTCACAGCCAAGCGTTTTGGAAATAGGGCTTAAATTCACGAACACATTTAGCTTCCCATTTAAAATTTTAATCTACAGCAAACTGACTTCTACCCCCATCAACTTCACTGATAATGTTCTGGCTAAGTTCTTCAATTACCTTCTAAATGCCAAAGCCAAGGAAGCCTCCCAACCCTCCTGTTATTTAAAGTCTCCACGGTGCTTGTACTTAGTCTTAGAAATACAAGTTGCAAGTCTATTTCTACTACAAGGATTATACTTTTCCATTGTAGAATCTTTGGACTCTATAAAAAGAAAGGGAGGAAACGTGCCCACATCCTCACCACTCATGGTAAAGCAGTGTTTCACACTCTCATGTATTTCTTTTTAAGATTTGTTTTATGCACATATCGACATTCTGTACAAGCAAACATTATGCTTTTTTGTTTAACATGCTGCCATAAACATTTCCCCCATGTTATCAAGTAATCTTCAGAAATGATATTTTAAGGTTGCATAATTTTCCATCATATGGAAAAATATACTTAATTCTTGCACAGCATGTAAACAAAGAGATGCGTTCCTATAGTATTGAGTGTCCTTGAACAAATTTGACATGCAAAATCCTCCGCTACCGTGGTTGTACAATAATTTAATTAATCTCTTTCTGCTAGACTTTCAGGCTATCAAATGTTTGCTATCATAAATAGCACTACAAGGAACACGAAGGTACCCCGGATCATCTTGAATCTTCTATGTAGGTATTTGCTAGCTCTTTCCGAATTAGAATATAAACTTTCCCACTTAAGAGGTTTGTTCTTTTTGCAATTACCGCACAGAATTTCTCCCTACATCTCGAAAAGAACATATTATTGGAGCTTGTACCTGGCTGGCAAGAAGGCAGGGGATACCGTTAGTGGCAAGGGACATGGCTAAATATTGGGTTCTTTTATTAAGGGGTAAGAAGGCCACTGTAATTCCTGGAAGTCTTATCCAGGAGACATCTTTTTATTTGTCTAGACTTTTTTGGGTTTCAAAGTTATTTTATTGTATCAAACACAGCTTACATTTGAATTACTGCACTTACCTTACCTATAAGTGAGGACCGTTGGTGACAATACCTACATTAGTAGAGATTGAGGGGAAAACACGAAATAAATAATGAAGTCTTTCCTGACTTAAGTTATTGCAGACAAAACTGGCTCTTTAATCTTTTAAATCCTCACAAAAGCCTGGAAATGACAATTTTGTTGTGTTATTTGTGACTTACACTAATTAAGTCTGCCTTTTCTACAAAGCATGAAGGTTCTGTGGAGAAAATGGATTGTCAAGGGTAAACAGAAGACTGCAGATCACTGAGTTTCAGTCTTGCTCTGAATCTTCCCCCCAGTAATTACCAGTCTCCAAGCTCAAAGAGAGCACCAGAAGAAAGGACAGTCTCTGCTGGTATCTGTGGAAAACAAGATGGGAATGAGAAAGACGGCAGGCTCCCTATTTGAACGCAAGTAAAAATTTATACCTGATTTAGCTCCTGAAATTATTCTTCACGAATGTGTGCATCATTCTCGTGCAGGGGACCATGCTCATCTTCTCTGTATCGTTCCAATTTTAGTATATGTGCTGCCAAAACCAGCACACTTCTGAAATTATTCTGACTACAGTGTGAAAAAGGTAAGGAAAAGAACAACTTCTAATTTTCTACTTATGTTTATAAGGAGCTAGTCTAGGAAGATAGTCTCTGATTAATTGAAAGATTGGTTTAATGACCCCCAACTCATAACCGTATTTTCAAATTCAGTGATAGATGCAAGACCAGTTTTGATCAGCGAGGGCCTACCTTTTGGGGAACCTCTTCCAACCCAAATAAATATGATTCAGTAGATTTTCTGACTGCAAGCTCCTGAAAAAGCAAATGATGTGATACTGAAAGATTTGGTTGAGATACACAGATATAAAAAAGACATCGTGTAATAAAGTGTGTTAGGAGTCAGCTCATGACGTAGATATCAAAAGGAAATGCTAGGAACCGATACCCACTTAGCTGGAGGGTAGAAAATGGTCAGGATTTTTAGTTATATAGAGAGGAGTTTTATGAAGATGATTTCTTCAGAGAAATCTGTGCCATTCGTCCCACCGCCCAACACACAAGACGACAGGGTACGTGAGTTGGTGTAAGCTTGTGTGTGTGTGTGTGTGTGTGTGTGTGTGTGTGTGTGTGTGTGTGTGTAGTGCAGGGGGAGGAATATCATCTACCTCCTTTATCTTGAGGGTAGAAGGCCAGGTTCCAATGGAACCTCAAGGAAATCTTGCTTCACGCTTCCTGGAAGGGCTGAAAATCGTAAAATGGAATCTGATTCTTGCCACTGAAGCTCAGAGGTCTACAGAACAAACATTGTTTTTAATAAAAAAGTTATAAAGAAAGCCGAACAACCACCACAAAGGTGGCCACACAGGAATTGCCCTGGACTTTTGCTGAGCAGGGACGTAGGGCAGGTGATGTTTTTCATGAACCAGATGTGATCTGTGAGACACTAAGAGTCAGCCTGCACCTGTTTTGACACCTGAACAAGTAAACCAACTGGGAAGAAGACAGAACTCCAACAGAGAGTCTGTGTCATCTGAAGGTTCTGAAAATTAGGGGTTGAGAGAGGATGGGCAGTAGGACCACAGAAAACATCACCCAGACTGCAATTCGGTGCAACCAGTAGGCTGACGGGTCAGAGAGCTCTGAAGAAGTTATGAAAATACCCATGCAAGACAGAGCATCTGCTTTAAAGGTCTTCCATGTCTAGAGAGAGTGAAGCCAATGTACAAGAGGACCAGGTAAAGAGGAAATTTCCTACCACCCATTTCTCTCCTCCCTCAATTCCATCAGGTAGGGTGGTACTAGAAGTGGCGGCTTGTGCACCTGCCCCTCCACGTCTGGGCGATGGGGAGGGGCGGCTTGTGCGCGTGCACGTCTGGGGGATGAGGGAGTGCGTGAGGCTGTGCGTCACAGAAGCTGCTGCTCTCCCTCTTCCATGTCACAGACTCCCCTTTCTATCAGCCCACCTGCAGGAAGTAGTCAGGTTTGGCTAGACACTTGTAATCACTAAATGGAGGCTATTCGTTATACCTTAAGGAAGCCACGGGAATTTTTATTTTCAGAGTGAGAAGAGAAGACTGGGGTCGAGATTCAAGGATATCTGAGTTTCTGGATGCCTCAGCGGCAAAAGCAACTTTTAAAACCCTGGGAATGATCTGAAATAATATGTTCCCATAAAATTTATAAAAGACATTCTCATCACAGTTACTGAAGGCCGGCTTCTCCATCCAGTTCAATTTCTCCTCTCACTCTTACCCTCCTATCAAGGGACTCTGAAGAGGCGATAGACATTTTGAGGTGTTCTTCACTTTCAGACGAATATTGATATTTTTCAACATTGTTAATCATTGAAAAATCATAAAGGACCACCAGGGTAAACTGTAGAGAAAGGTAAGTTTCACTCAACACTATTACATGAAAAACAGGGTTTTTTTTCCCCAAAATCATGTTCCTAGTAATATTTATAGGCCATCAAAGAGAATATATGAGATAAGAGATTTCTCCGATATTTTGTGAAAAATGTTCTTGAAAAGTCACACTGTTAGAAGATTCTGAATAGCCTATTTCATGACCAGTTTCAAATAGTTTGTTTATAAATAAACTCCTTTCAAAAAGACAGGAATAATTTCCATCAGTTGGGTTCTAAGACCAGATGCATATGATGAGAACACTCAAAAGTCATGAAAATTCCACAGACTACAAAAAGGCTGAGTTTACTTGGTGTGCACATAAATATACATGTACAGATTGGGCCAATGTTTTGAAGTAAAGATGACAGGGAACATTCCGATTTATTTTGAGATGCTAAAAGATTAATTGCAGTCATTCCATTTTCAGAGATAGAGATTTCCCCATTAGAGGTCATAGGGACAAAGGCATTCTTGAAAGAACAGAAATGTCATAAAAATCATGGAATTAATTGCAGGATCAGACTCATTTTTATGCTAGCTCTTGAGGAAAAAATTAAAGTGAGAAAAGATGAGTTAGATTTACTTTTCAAAAGCATTTTATAAATATTTTTAAAAAAGAGAAAACCTGTACAAATTGAGGTATGTCCACTTAGAAATATGGAAGATAAATCCTACTTGATGGTTGTAGATTCTTTGTGAAATGTGACAAATATTGAACAGCTGGGGATTACTCTATGCTGCTGTTAAATGGGGCACACTAGGAATTTTTTTTTTTTGCCTTTTCACAAACAAAACCATCTGTCATTTTTCAGCAAAGTGAATACTATGGACAGTTGTAACCTCTGGTTGGACGACACATAACTGTTAGAGAAGTACAGAAAAAGGGCTGCAGTCATGTTTTTAAGAGCATCATTATATGACTGTAGGCGACATCAGCAGGAAGAGCAGGGTAAGAATGTTCAAAAAATTCTTTTCTCCATAAAAGAATGAGAATATTGGCGTGACTGGCAAAAATCAAGATTTTCAAAAAAAAAAAAAAATCAAGATTTTTTAAAATTCTGGAAACCTACCAAAGGGATTAATACAGGGGCATTTATTTGAGAAAACTAGTTGAAGCTCAGTAAGAACAGTCAGCTTTGTCCCATTTTAACTTTCCCTGTCTCCATCCCAGAGACGGGCGATGGAATGGCTGGTATCACTGAGGATGGAGAGGCCCCTTCTGCTGGCACGGAAGACTCATTAGAATTTAGAGGCTCAATGTCCCCAGCTTCGTCAGGATCTTCCTGTATGTCCCCATTCCAACTTAAAGGCTCTCATTCTTTCCTAGTCATTGCTCTCACTTTAACAGAAGACACCCTATGAGGCTGGGAGTTCAACTTGTGTTGTAACTCAGCCAACTGCAGGATGGGGTCCTTTGTTTGATTTTCAGCAATTTCGGCCCTGTGTGTACAGGGTCTCCTTCAGGTCACACATAGAAGCTCTCAGGTCAGGGGCGCCTGGGTGGCTCAGTCGTTAAGCGTCTGCCTTCAGCTCAGGTCATGATCCCGGGGTCCTGGGATTGAGCCCCGCACTGGGCTCCCCGCTCAGCGGGGAGTCTACTTCTCCCTCTGCCTCTCCCCTGTCCAATTTGTGCTCTCTCACTCTCTCAAATAAAAACAAATAAAATCTTAAAAAAAAAAAGCTCTGGGTGCCTGGGTGGCTCAGTTGGTTAAGTGACTGCCTTTGGCTCAGGTCATGATCCTGGAGTCCCGGGATCGAGTCCCACATCAGGCTCCCTGCTCAGCAGGGAGTCTGCTTCTTCCTCTGACCCTCTTCCCTCTCGTGCTCTCTCTCTCTCTCAAATAAATAAATAAAATCTTTAAAAAAAAAAAAAGCTCTCACGTCATTTATGTGGTGTTTGAGCTGAGAAATCAAATCTCTGAGCTCATCCGTTTCTTTCACCACTTTGTCTAGCCACATTAGGAGCAACTAACCACTGTCATTTATATTCCTCTGTTTTCCAAAAATATTTTAAAGTATTAAATACAGAGTCACTTAATGCCTTGATTAGGAGTATCCAATGCATTTCTCTTGCATATGCTGTGGACTACCAGTGCTCTCTCCATTGCTGGAAATAATCATTAGCATCTTTAAATCTAATCGGATTAGAGAGCCAATTGCAGAAGGCCCAGAACCAATTCAGAAAACTCATCCTTAAATTTCCCTTCCTCTCAAACCACTTTTGGTACTAAAATCTGTATTATTCATGGTTCTCCAGAGAAATCAAACCAAGAGGACACAGACATACAGAACAATATTTATTATAAGATATTTGCACATGTGATTATGAAGATTGAGAAGTCCCATAATCTGCCATCCACAAGCTAGAAACCCAAGAAAGACAATGGTGTATGGTCCAACCCAAAGGTGTGAACATCAGTGGATCCAATGGTCCCGGTCCAAGTCTGCAGATCTGGAAACCAGGAGCACTGATGTCCAAGGGCAAGAGAAGAGGGATATCCCAGCTCAAGTACTGAGAGCAAGTCTATCTTCCCTCCACCTTTTTGTTCTACTTGGGCCCTCAGTGGACTGGGTCATGCTCATCCGCCCTGGTGAGGGCAATCTTCTTTATTCCGTCTACAGTTCTGAATGCTGATCTCTTCCAGAAACACATTCACAGACAGACCCAGAAATGATGTTTTACCAGCTATCTGGGCATCACTTAGCCCAGTCAAACTGACACATAAAATTAACACCATGATGCCTGTACCTTGTTGTGATACTGTTCCTGTGAATAATGATTACAAATGAAAGATTTCCTTCCTGAAAGGAAGGCAGAGTGGTCCTGAGGAGGCAGACAGGAGGAAGCTCATTAAGCAGGACCCCAGCTTCCTCCATGGATGTCCCCAGGTACAACTGGGATAGTGGTTCATGAGGTCGCCATGCAGATAGCACCTTCTGGAAATCCACAGTGGTCAGTGAACTGCAAAAGGGGAAGGGCTAGGAGGACCCTTAGCCCGTTGCGTGACAGGGCTTGCAGGAGCAGTGGAGAGTGAGAGCAGGAGCCTCCCAAGGCACATAAGTAGAAAAGTTGGCTCTGGCTCTCAGACTTTGTTATCCATGGGTTCTAATGAACTTTTGCTGGAATTAGGGATGCGAAGTCTCCACCTTCAACCCTAAGAAAAGCAGGACATCAGGCCTGTGTGTTTCTCCTTACCTCCTGCTATGACCTTGCAATGTGGCCCTATGTATGCCATAGAATTCCCAGGACTCGTAAGTAATAAACCTTTTAAAAACTTTTTTCCAAGTTTCTTGGTGGTTATTGCTGAGGGCATCTTGAAATCATAATAAGAACCACAAGGGCCAGTCCAGCCACGTCACTGGTTATCAACAGGCTGAGACTGACATAAAACACCACCTCACAGCATAAAGCATCATTCATAAACAAGGCACAGTGTGCAAACATGCAGCATTTTGTCTCCCTTATCATGACTGTGACAGTATATGGAGCACAAAAGAGCAAACAATGCTCTACAACTGGGATAATAATATTTTAAGGACAATCAGAGCAATTTGAGAAAGGTGTGCTTCTAAATTACCGACAAAGCTATCCTATGTTATTATTTCTCCATGTATTATTAATTTGTACCTTACATAATTATAATTATGAGTATATACTTGCTTGGGAATAAAAATATGTTTCCCAAAGAATCTTTCTACTCTTGCTGCTCATTTCCTGCTTGCAAACACAACGCTCTGTATGTGAGAGAATAATCATTTTTCACAGCAATCAATGTGAGAAATATTTACCTTCCCACAAATGAGGACATAAAGGGTAATCACAGAATATGGTAGTGGTGGCTTCCTGGATCAGGCCCCCCAGTGCTGCTGCTTGGGTTCACGAGGGTTATTATGCCTCACACCATTTCCCGCATCTTGGTGCTGGCAAGGGCACTAATATCACTTGACTTCCCGCGTCTCTTACGTAAACCTTCCTCGGGCTCACAAAGTAACATTCCATCATCACAGCCACATCTAGCAAACCGCAAAGGCTGGCTTACATGGGATGTGCTCAAGGTCGTACAAAATGTGAATGACCTGTTTGGGGATAAAATCTACCCCTCCCCTGTCTCATTCTTCCAGGTGCGGCAGACCCACATCACTGCTGACCGCAGAAAGTACTGGAGGCAATGGAATTACTGCTCATCGACAAAAGGAAATGAACCACTGATGGACGTCACAATACGGATGACTCTTGAAAACATCATGCTGAACAAAAAGGGCCTGACACACAGGAAGGATAATTCAGTTTCTCTGATATTCTAGGAAAGGCACAACTGACCTATAGTGATGGAAAGCAAATAGGTGAACTTTTGGGGATGATAAAAATATTCCGTCTTAAAAGCGGTGATGATTGCATGGGTGTCTGCATTTGTCAAAACTCAGGGAACTAACTGTACATTTAAAATGAGTACGTTTTACTGGCATGTAAGTATACCTCCATAAGATGGATTTTTTAAAAAAATCACACCTTTGAGGTGGGCTCAAAGCACAACATCGCTTCTCATCCATATAATTTAACTGCATGAGAATAAAATCTCGAAAAAAAAAAAAAGAGACAGGAAGCAAATGAGCAGGCCACTTGAATGGAGGCCCTCATCCACATTCTGAGTGAAAATCAGAATCAATTTAGCATGCCAGATAAATGGCATACATATCATCTAAGTGCAAACAAAAATATCATCCCAGGAGTTAGTTTCAACTCGATAGTAATAGTTAAAATTCTGTTTATTTTTGGTTCTCTGGCTATGAGTTGATATGTTTTTCCTCTGATAGTGTGCACATGTGCAGAAGCACCATCAGATTATCACATGAATAAAATATTACAAGAAAAAAAGTGATGCACTTATCTTAGAGAATTATTACATCACAGACCTCAAGAAAGTATTTGAAAGTTTCTTTCAAGAAGCAAAATTACAAGCAAATCTACCCATAAACTGTCATCCTAACAAATCTGCGAAAAGGAAAACATTTTTCCCCCACTGGTTTTTATTTTTAAAATTTATTTAAATTCAGTTAATTAGCTTATCATTAGCATATTATTAGTTTCAGAGGTAGAGTTCAGTGATTCATCAGTCTTATATAGTACCCAGTGCTCATTATATCACGTAAAAGGAAAACATTCTTGACATATGGTTTAAGAGTCAGTGAAGATTTGGTCATAGTCCTTTTCGATCCATTCTGTGGTTTTAACTCCCTGTTTGTACTATTCAGTTGAGCAGGGCTCATTGTTCCCAGTCACTCCTAAGATAATAAAAATCCTTCATAAGTCAAATTATGAGCAATAATTTTAGCAATTAAAGTGTCTAGTCCTAGGTGAGAGCAAGCCTTGAAACTCTGTCCAAGGCTGGAGCTCCTCCCCCCACTCTGTTCCAGCCTACCACAGGCTGAACACCTGGAGAACGGAGACCGTGGTCAGTGCTTGTTTCCTTCCCCAGCCCGTGCTTGTCCTCCTCTCCCCCACTATTACCTGGCCAGGCTACCGACGGCTCTTCCAGGTTTGGAGTAGAGGAGGGGACTGGATATGGGGACGGGAGAGGTCTCCATTGACTAACACTGTCAAAGAATTCATCAGTGGCTGACTGGTACTGGCCCTCTTCCTTGGGGCAGAGGGTCTCTCTGATAGGACCCTCTAGTATTAATACTTCCTCCTTGGCCCCACTATAGAAGATGCCTCTTAACGTTTGCCTCCTATGACACGCTAGTAACAGCCGGGAGAGTGAGTTATCCCTAGATAAGAGATTTCAAGTATTTGCCTGGAAAAATAAAAGTGAAAGAGATTTTGGTGGAAGATATGTGGAGGATGCCACAACCGTGGGGAAGACTAGGAGAGGAGAAGCAGAGAGACGGCCTGCCCTGCTGGGTAGAGTTCCAGAAATATCCAGAAGTGGAGCTAGCAGGCATGGGGGTGGGTGGGGGGTGGGTAGGGGTGGACAGGAACAGGAGGCTGAGCTAAAAAACCAGAGCAATTGAAACATCATTAAAAAGATAATCCTCCGGGTCCCATCACAGCTTCCCCAACGTCATGCACTGAAAAGTGGGACAGTCAGGCCAAGCACTCCCAAAGTTTTCACTGAAGTGCTAACACACACTGTCCGAAGAGAGTTGGGGCACTAGGGCCAGTATTCCCCTCTGCGGTAACCCTTCCCACCCTGCTAGCGGGCACTCAGCCCGGAGACTGCTCTTCACCGGCTCAACCTAAAATGAAGCTCTGGAAAACACAAGCACACAGAGCTTTCTGTTAGGTGTTCTACTTCATTAAACACGGAAGACCAACAAGGGACCACCATGCTTTTGAAGAAAACCAACAGCTTAAGTCAATGAGGAAGAATGAAGTAAGGAAATTTTTTTTTAGCACTTAGTGAGTTGTAAGCGACGGAAACCCCATCTCAAACTGGTGTATTCAACAAACAAACAAGCATACAAGCAAACGAAATACGGGTATGAGTTTGCTAGAGCTGCCCTATCAAAGTACCACAGACTGGGTGGCTTAACCAACAGAAATTCATTTTTTTTTTTTAATGGTTCTGGAGGCTGGAAGTCTAGGTAAGGTGTCGGCACGGTTGGTTCCTTCTGAGGCCTCCGTCCCTGACGTGAAGAGCTAGAGGATGGTCTTTTCCTTACGTGCTCACTTGTTCTTCTCTCTGCGCCTGTCTACATCCTAATCTCCTCTTCTTATATGGACACCAGTCACATTGGGTGAGGGTCCACCTTCATGACCTCATTTTAACTTAATTACCTCTTTAAAGACCCTATCCCCAAATACTAGCATGTTCTGAAATACTGGGGGTCGGGACTTCAACATAGAAATTTTGCAAAGGGACACAATTCAAGCCTATAACGTACATTTGCTCAATTAACTGCAAATGCTAGGTCAGCCTTGGCTTGAGGCACAGTCATGATCACGATCCCCATGAGTGGCCTCAGGAGCAGCTTCTCCTATTTTCTGTGGATTGTTATTAGATCTTAAATTTACAAGAGGCACACAGGTCATTTTAAAACGAATGCAGCTTTATTAGAAAAAAATCAACTGGTATGTATACCCAACAATTCTAAAATTAAAATTCTATTTTTAATAATCCACATCCCTCGGCCATCACTTCTTAGCCAACTAATGTCATCATTCCTTTCATCTGTACTCATTATTCCTTGTACTGCAGACACAATAGTTCTCATTCATGAATCCGGCTGTCCCTGCCGACTGTGGATACAGTCACTATCAAACAGTCCCTTTGTGCAGTATGGCCTTTCTGTGGCCGTGGGGTGTGGAATGGGGAGCGTGGAGGGAAGGACAAGGGTGGTGGTGCCTATCAGGACCTTCTCAGAGCTCCTGACCTCGGGAGAGACCTACATTTATGTCCCACCTCTGGCTGGGAATCACACTTGGTTTTATTTCTTGGTTTGTTTCATACCACCCTATAAAAGAAACCCACACCTGCAAATTTAGATCACACTTTTATACCCAACCAAAAATGCATTCATCAGTTCTAATGATTGGTACTGACCCAGGAGATGGATAGTTTTAAGAAATCATGGTATCGCTCACAAGCAGCATCGAGAACACATTTTAATATGTTTCTACAACATCTTGCTGTTTAAATTTGCTGTCTCTCTTTAATGGCTTTCATAATGACTGGCTTAGGCCATCTATACTCAAGTGGATTCCAAAGTGTTTCAGGGAACTAGGCAATCAAAATTGACCAATTTAAGAGATGTGAAGGGGCACTATTGATTTTTTTTTAAATGCTATTTTTAAGGATTTTTCTGACAGTTTTAGTGGTAGTTGGAAGAATGTCAAATTTACCCTTTAATAGAAAAATTGATTATATGCAAGAGGGCAGAGCAATGTTGTTTTCTTCATCTCCAAACTTATGCCAAACAGTGTTTTCTTCTCCATTCTTCTTTTAACTGAAAGGAGTTCATTTAAGAAGGGGAAAAAAATGAATATGCATCACTACATTCTTCTCTATATTTCCCTTACTTTAAGTGGCAAAAAAGAGAAAGTAAAATTCATACTGTTTGAAATTAAGTAGTTTCTGTAATAATTAGCAGACTGTGTTAAGTAATTAAGTACAAGGTTTGATCTTTGTAATGGAGGGCTCTTGAAACAACACTCTGTTTTTCTTTCGATTTTAGGCTCCTGTTAATTAGATCAAATGTATGCCAAATACTGGAATATTGATATGAGAAAGAAAAAAAACCTCTTTTCTAAATAAAATAGTCTTTTTATGAAATGTAAGAAATTCATATGCTCATCTAATTTCATCACAAATTCTACTAATAGAATTGGTAAGATCAAAACTACATATTCTGCTACTTGTCAGAACTGTGCACAGAAAAGCTATATTACTTACAGATACTAAAAAGACAAAGAAATTGTGATTCTCCTTTTAATAGAAATCACACCTTTATGTAGTTCAGTATACTCTGTTGTGGCTTCTGTGCATCACTCTTGTGGCTTCTTGCATCTAACAAGACATAATACCTATTTCTAAATATTATTTAATTGGTGTTAATATGTTGTATTATGTCTATAAGCATAAGGTGGGAGACTGGGCATTATGTGACCCTTACACTTCTTGTACACTCTTTATGGGTTATTCCAATAATGGCAACATACTGTAGTTTTTTGGGACTGAATCTCCAGTTGCAAGATCTTCAGAGTAAGGCACCCACCAGAGTAAAAATATCTTCTCATATTCCAAGCAGTGTGAATGGGAGAACCACTCACCATTATTAGTTCCAACCAACCACCACTGAAATGGGCGCAGTACATTTTAAGCTTTTTTCCCCCCAATTAAATGCAAGAAGAGCCTTGCTTGCAAAGTTAAGAATTTCAGGGAAGAAATATGGAAGTTCATCTGCTTTAAATAAAAGAAATGCTGGTTGATTACCTGGTTCATGTAAAGATAATGGAATCTTGCATCTTTTTATGATTCCCTTAGATTTGAAGGTCAGAAATATTTCTGCTACCTGTGACTTATACTGTTCATTACTAGAAATATAAGGAGCCCTTCCAGTTAGCCCATATATTTATGTGATGATCAGATGCTGAATATATATCCTTAAGAGATGATTTATTTTAAATTTAGAAACACTAGTGGTTTTTTTAAACATAAATTTTTTATATTAGACTATTACGAGATATATAGAAGAGTTGCAGAGACAATGCAGACACTTCACTTCCCCCACTACTCTTAACGTCTTACAGAACCCTGGGACATTTGTCAAAACTAAGAAACTGATGTAGGCACATTACTATTAACTAAAGTTCTGACTTCATTCAGATTCCATGAGTTTTTCCATTAATGCCTATTTTCTGTTCCAAGATTCAATACAGGATATATCACATTGGATTTGGTTGTCGTAATTCTCCATACCGATCTACAACAGCTTCTCAGTCTTTCTCATTCTCTTTCTCTGTCTCTCTTTTAATGACCTTCACGGTCTTAGGGAGTATTTCTGGGCATCCTGCAGAATGTCCCACGGTCTGGGACAGTCTGATGCCTTCTCATGATTCGACTGGTGTCACAGGCTTTGGGGAAGGCTACCACAGAGGTGAAGCACCCTTCCTTCATCACCTCATATCAGGGGGTACATGATGTCGATATGATTTCATGAGTGATGTTGGACTTCATCACTTGGCTAAGGCAGGGTATGCCAGGTTTCTCCACTCTGAAGTTATTCTCTTTACCCTTTCCTACTCTATTCTTTGGAAGCAAATCAGAGTCCAACGCACATTAGGTGGGCTTGGAAGTGAGGAGGACGAGTTCTATCCTCCAGAAGGGGGATTATCTACATATATTACTCGCATATTTCCGTATGGAAGTTTCTTCTTGTGCATTCATTTATTCAATTATTTACGTACATTAATATGACATGTATATATTTATTTTATACTTTGGGCTATAATCCTATACAAAGTCATTTATTTTGTTGCTAAAATTATTTCAGTTTTGGCCTTTGGAAAGTCGTTTTTTTTTTCTTTTAAGGATTTATTTATTTATTTTAGAGAGACAGAGAGTGCAATCAGGAAAGGGGGAGAGGAAGAGAGAAAATCTCAAGCAGACTCCCTGCTGAGCACAGAGCCTGATGTGGGGTTCAATCCCAGGACCCTGAGATCATGACTTGAGCCAAAACCAAGAGTCAGCTGCTTAACTGAATGAGCCACCCAGGCGCCCTTGGAAAGTCTTTCAAGTTGGCTCCTCTATCCCATCAACATAACTCCAGTCTTTTGTTTTTTGAACACTTCCTTAGTTTCTGGGACTACATGATCCCCCCTGGCTCATCTGGTATTTCCTCTGACCCATCACTAGAATGCAGAGTGACTTCCTCCCGAAAGTAGATGATGGAAAGGCAGTGGGGGAGTGGAGTAACTTTAAGCAATGAAATCTGCCAAACACTTTCTTAGCCAGTGATGAACATCAATATCAACAATGATAAGTCATATTTATACCATATACCCTTAATTTGATGTGATGAAAATGGCATCCGACCTCTGTGCTCTTCCTCCCCAAAACACATAACCCTTGTCTAATCATAAGAAAAACATCAGATACATCCCAGTTTAGAGACATTCTACAAAGTAGTTAACCAGTATCCCTAAAAATTGTCAATGTTACCAAAAGTGAGGAAAGTCTGAGAAACCGTCACAGCCAAGAGTAGGCTAAGGAGAAGTGACTACTAAACGTAATATGGTAGCCTGGATGGGATGCTGGAAAAGTACACTGAGTAAAAACTAAGGGAATCTGAATAAAATATGGACTTAGGTTAATATTGGTTCTTGATGTAACATTCGATGTTAGTGATGGAGGAAGCCGAGTGTGGGTTATACAGTGGTTATACGGAGACTCTTTGTACTATTTTCACAATTTTTCTCTTTTTTTTAAAAGACAGAGAGGGGTGCGGGGAGGGGCAGAGGGAGAGAGAGAATCTTAAGTAGGCTCCATGCTGGGCGTGGAGCCTGACGAAGAGCTCGACCTCACAACCCTGAGATCATGACCTGAGCAGAGACCAAGAATCAGACGCTTAACTGACTGAGCCATCCAGGAGCCCCAATTTTTCTCTATTTCTAAAATTGTTCCAAAAATACATTTTATTAAAAAAATAGGTATGCAATAAATATGATTGGCCTGACAGCAAAAACTGAAGAACTCTGACATTTTATCCCTGGAATTGATTGACTCTGCATTCATAAATCAGAAGATAAATGGGTCTGAGTGTCAGAGGACAACTTACACATAAATATACCGCTAAAGTTTCTCTCCAAGTTTGAATTTACCTAAAAGTTTATCCTAACGAAATTTAGAATTCTCTTATTAAGAGTAGAAATCAATTCCATTATTTTGTTTTGTTTTTTCAGTTTTAGAAAGAATGATATTTGAATACATAATATAGGTACATAACACTACTGGGTAAGAATGAAATGCAATAGTCCCCAGGAAATGCTTTATCAAGAGGAGGGGACAAAAGTTCCCTGGAGTCAGGTAAGTAGCAGATAGAAGGGAATGTTCCATAGTCCGTGGGGGGCCTAGGAGCAAAAATGAGTTCTTGCAATTAAGAAAATGCTGCAAAGTAAAACTGCATTTCTAGGTGAAGACCACAGTTCCCAGTGAGAATAATTACGATACCATTATTCTTATTAAATGTCCCAATTACTGTGTCTAGGAGACTTTATACTGGACATTAAGTAGGAACAAGATGGTTATTCCCATGAAGCCGGGTTGGTTAAACCCCAGCCATTCTGATGAGGCAGGATTACATTTATGTCCATATGTTTAAGTACTCCGAAAATGGCAAGAAACATAGTGTCTTTCAAAGTGTTCCATATTTTAGCTGTCCACAGATTTGAAAAGGGGCTTGCTGCCATTTTGTCACCGTAGGCTGGAATTGAGATAGCAGGGCCACTGCCTAGGATGAGGGCACTGGTGGAGAAGGGGAGGGGGCTGCACAGGACCTCACCTTCCTCAGCCAGGTCCTTTTTACTAATGCTGCCTGGGGCTTGAAGAATCTCTGAGACCTGCTCCAAAGCACAGGTGACCCCAGTTCCTGAGGCCAGGTTAACAGGTGATGAACCAGACTTTCATTGCCTGGAGCAGAGGAGAAAATACTGGAACTGGCACAGCTCAGTGTGAATAAGCCCAGCAATCAGAGTGCAATCCCAGGAGGATGGCAGGATGACAAGCTTCACCAGTCCTCAGGCCCGGGAGCCCCAGGAATGTTCTCTAACTCCTGTCTCCCTGACATCCCCCCCATGGGAAGGAGGCAGAGTGGCAGCCCAGTCTACCCCCCGAGAGAGAGCATGAGCTGCCCTGATACAAGGAAGGGGCGCGGGTGACCTCATGCCCAGAGGCCCGTTCCATTGCTCATTGTCCAATCCAGTCCCTTGAAGGATGGTAGAGCCATCCCTATGGGAAGGTTGCTGGGAGGGCCTGGTGGGGAGAGGATGCGGGCAAGAGGTGTGGGCCGGTGAATGGGGTGACGTGCAGAGCACCAGGAATTCCGGGAGGCTGGGAAGGGGCCACACAACGAAGCTGACCCAGCAGCCCTCCCTCCGGACCCCACACGCTCTCCTGCACCCCCATCTCTGCTTCTTTTCCACAGCGGACTCAATCACACACCAGTGTCTTCACCAGATGATGGAGTGAGTCACTTCTTCTTGGCTGCCATTCCCCCAGAACAGGCTTCTATTCAACCCCCTTCTGTTTTGGATTCCGGGCTGCCAGGAACCACAGAGACTCTTATCTCAATTTTGATGGCCCCATTTTCTCATGGAAACAGCTCTCCTGTTAACCACTTCCTCTGTCAGCTAAATGCCGGCTGGTGCATTCCTGCCAGAAAAACTGGCTTAAAACATAAAATCCAATCTTCACGTGTGTCCAAAATGCTTCCCCAAAATGTGTGCTACTTCCTGAGTGGCAATGACTGTCTTGGTCACCTCGGGCTCGCCCATCATGCCTGATATGTTTACATGATTTCACTGTCCTGGGTACACGGGGTTGCACTCCACATGGCATCAACTTGGAAAAATTTCCCCACTTCTCCACAATCACTACAATACACCAAAACCTCCCGTCCCACAATTGGGTAGTTAGTAGTCTTACTTGAAGAATGAGGATTTGGGGGAAACAGAATGGGCCACCTAGAGGAACAACAGACCCACCTGAATGCCGGGCACCCACATTCTCCAAATATTCTTTAGTGACTATGACCAGGGATTGTCCCTGACTGGCCCACCCCCATCTAGTTCTCAGACTTTAGCCTTCTGGGTGGCTTCTCTCAACTTATTTCTCTCTCTTCTCCTCACCTCTCTGCTAATTTTAAATTATTTGCAGTTGCTTCAGGGCTGATATGTTGTGTTCTCCAAACACTACAGCCAAACTGTGTTATAGACTGGCAGCCGCAGTGTAGATAGGCCTAGAGTGCTCTGGGAGAAAGCAGACCCTTTGCCTTTGAGAAGAATGGTGGTGGTAAACAGACAATCTCTGCATCCTTTTATACTCCCGATACAGCCTTCAGGAGAAACATCTCTTAGGGACCAAGATACAAAGAAACATTTGAAAGGTCTGGCAGTAATAACTGCCTTCCCCGGTTGTCTGGGGAAAGGCTATTTTCCTTTCTGCCTTTTCCGGAGAACTATGTCCTTTTAGCCTTACTACACACTTGAATGTGTCTTTGATTAAGAGATACAAAGAGAATGTCAACGTTTGCCAAACACCCTCTATCTTTCTAAAATGTAATTGGGAAAGTGGTATATAGTGATGAAAATTTCTAAAAAAAAAAAAAAGAAAAAGTAAAAGAAAAAAGGAGGACTATCCCATTGTTATACAGCTAAATCATCCCATCATTTTTCACTCTTATTTCAAAAGAATTAGGAAAAATGGGTAGATAAAAGAATAAGCCACCTATTCACATAAAAGTGGTTGCTGGAGCAAGATAAAAATCGAGTAAGTAATTATTGCATGTAAACCAAGCTGTAAAGAGAAAATCTTCTCCCTCTGAAAATTACTTTATTTGTGATTATTTTGTGACTTTTAAGGTATGTGAATAACATAAAATCCTCTACTTAGCTTTGTTAATGAAGCAGACCATGTAGAAATAGCACAAAATATTTCAACAAGGCATATGAATTCAGTGGGGGAAAAAATCACCAATTTGTCTCTTTAAAAATGTATTTGGCATATTTTGCTAATGCAAAGAAATAAAATATCAATTTACTCGAGATGGATGAGGCTCTTTTGCTTCGTGTTTTGTGTGTTTGTTTTTTTTAACCTAATATTGGCAATCTATGCAAAAGGGTTTTTGAACACATCCTGCGTCTTCAGAAAGCCAAAAAGCTGGCTCCTGATTTTTTCTTACTTCTTGTCAGAAGCATCTAGAATTGTAACATCAGTTATGTTGACAGTTTTAGGCCAAAATTCATTGGAATGACTTTAATTTGAAACTAAGTGATTTTTTTTATGCATAGAAAGGTCGTTTACTTCCCTTTTTCTGATTCTAGTTCACTGTTCACATTTTACATAATAGACCTACCGTCTTTATTGGAAGAAACAGAAAAATCCCTAAGGAAAATGTTTACCACATAATTGCTATGCAAAAGCAGCTGACTTAGAAGGGGGCAGTCCTGAATGTGCTGGGAAGATATTTGCTTCTTTTCTTACTGTAACTTCAGCATTGTATAAAAATGCTATTTTTATGACTGTTAACAAGCCTTTTCGTAACTCATTCAGGCAGTTTTAAGGGCTATTTTGTATAGAGCTACATTTTTTTCATTTTAATAAGTATATTTCTATAGCTCTGTATTTTGACTAATGCCTCATTTCTACATTCTTATTCATACCCTAGTTTTCTATCAATTGCCTATTTAGAGTCAAGTTAAAAATGAAGCTGAAGGGAAGGAGAAACTCATTTTAAATATATTCATAAAAATGGCAAGGTCAATAGGTAAATGTTATTTAAAAATATGTAATGCAGAGTATTGCTCCTTTTTATCTTTATGTCTAAAAATATATGATCCGTGTAGTTGCTGCTGATTGAGAGTTTTCAAAAACAGGTGGAGAGGCCAAGAGGTGGGACTGGTTGACAAATCACCTGATTTATCAAGGGACTACAGTCTTCTACCAAAGGATAGCAGAGCTAAATATTTACATTTGCTCAAAGTTCCTAGTGTAGCTCCTGCCATAGCTTCATTCAACAGTGATAGCTACTAATGAGTGTTTGGTGAATGAATAACATAATTCATTCACAAGGATATTTTATTTTTATTTCTTTAGCAAAATCCTAACATTCTCCCTCTCTTACACCATCCTTTCCAAACTCGTGGCCTTACAAGTACGAAAGCAGTGCCATTAACTGGAGTCTTAAAGAGAAAAGAGACGTGCACAGGGTAGGTAAAATACCCATTGGTAAAGCTTGTAATACATTCAAGCATGAGCTGGTGGTTGGGAGGGTAACATGGGTAAAATAGGAAAATAAAATGAAGGACGTACAATTCTAATGTAACAGATCATGTACAAGTAATGATCTCAATACCACAGCTTTTAACACTACTCTGCTGATCCGTTTCCCCAGTCTGAGCTCTACGCCTATACGGTTCCACACAGAACCGTGGAGGAGGACATAAGGGCCCTCTGACAAAATTTACCCTTCACCCCCCAATGGCCCACTTCCAGGATGACTCGACGATCTATTCCCCTTGCAGTAGTAAAATGCACAGGATATTCACTAGACACAAGCTGCATATCCAGACCCGCAAGATTTCACACACATTTTCTCCTCCCGTGTGAAAATCCCCATGGACTCTCAGTAGAACTTCCCTATTTAAAGTAAATAGTATCACAGTGTCTTACATCTTCAAATGTCATCTGAAGTGACATTTAAATCATGAATGAATGGATGATTAAAAAAAAAAAGGCAGTGCCATATAGATTAGAGGCAAGAAGCCTAGATGGAGGGAACAGCCTGTGAGGAAGCCCGGAGGCATAGAAGCGCTTGGTGTATTCAAAGAACTGAAAGGGGCGGGTGCAGATCCAGGGTGCTGAGCACACAAGGAAAACGGCTCATGGTGGACAGGTAAGCACGCTTCTAGTCACGCAGATCTGGAATCTCATGACTCGTAAGCAAGATAAAAATAAATGCTTCATCTGTGTTTTTTGTTTTTTAAGATTTATTTGAGAGAGACAGAGCCAAAGCTGGGGGAGGGGTAGAGGGAAAGGGAAAAGCAGACCCCCCCCCCCCCCCCCCCCCCCCCCCCCCCCCACCCTCCTTAGCTCGGAAGAGCGTCACCGCAACCCCCCCCCCCCCCCCCCCCCCCCCCCCCCCC